>NW_009659693.1:0-1117 GCF_000708025.1 Charadrius vociferus | reverse complement strand
AACCATTCTATGATTCTATTATTCTAATATAGATTTTAAAAGCCCCAGCCCCTTAATAACCTGTGTGTAAAATTTAGCGGGCTATCTAGGATTCTATTTAGGATTCTGATACCTTTAATACTGCTTATTCTAATACCTTAAAAATGTTATTGTAGAAGTGACCATACTACTTGCAGTTAAGACTGTTTAATGCTTTGAGGGAGTATCACCTACATTACGCAGCTAAAGTTAAGAGCCCAGGCCATGAATGGACACAGGCAGTAGTTTGTGTCCTGCTCTGTGTTCTGGCTATACTTGGAATCCAGGCTGCTAGATTAGGTGCTTAAATATTATGCAGTATGAATACTCCCTCCCTTAACCTGCTTTAAAATCATGTTCTTAGTAGAGCTTTGCCATAATTTAATCATAAGGCTCATGGTTTTGATCCTCAGCTTCTCTCTGTCTCAGACTGAGAGGCTCTGAAATGCGGGGCACCTTAAAATGCACAGATTTCACTCGGGCAAAGGAGTGAGTAAAAGAGGATCAGTAATTTAATTCATTGTATTTAAAGAGAATTTGTCTGATGAAACAGAGAAAGATCTAGTGGTTCCCGAATATCCCACTTAAACAAACTGTCTAAAGTGGTCACATAGACATTTTTATTAAAGTAACACAAAATTTGGTCATAGTCCAGAATTTTTATGATTTTGGTCTTCCCTTCTTCCTCTTCCAAAAGTTGAGTTAAAGCCTAAAGATACTAACTGAAAAACTACTGTTTAATGCAATGACACTTCCATGCTGGTGAGTAAGTCATACATTTACTGATATATTTTGTATGGGTGTGACTGAGGTTGATTGTGCTTTTCTTCACCTCAAAAGGACTTTGCTACTGCCAGTTCAGTAAAACAAAATTGTTTTAATGGTCCTCCATTAAATGCGTTCAGGTATTTCTACAGTGTTCAGGTTGGCAGTATCAGAAGGCTTCACAGGAGCTAGAGAACCTGTATTTCTTGACTGCCTTTATGCTCAGCCGGAGGGAAAACAATTTGTTGTGGTTTAACCCCACTGACAACTTAGCACCACACAGCAGCTCGCTCACTCCCCTCCACTCGTGTGATGGGGGAGAGAATTGGAAGGG
>NW_009659692.1:0-1117 GCF_000708025.1 Charadrius vociferus | reverse complement strand
AAAAAAATGGTTCTGTGCAAACAGCATTACTATAAAATACATAAGTACTGAACACATAAATACTACAGTACAGTACTTCAAAATATTGTCAAAGAAAAGTTAAACCTGAGTTTGATGTGCTGCTGTAGGTACACAGCTTGAGAAAACCAACTTTTCCCTTGACTGCTGAACAAGTTTCTAAGGAGATACTTTCTCTTTGAAGATCAAGGCAATTTAAATTTTTAACATAGACTTTCGTATCATAAAGAATCAGGTAAAGACAACACACATATTACTATGGCTTAAAATCCCAAATCTCATCAGTCTCAAGTTAACAGAACATCGATGTAATAGGAGACTGCTTGCAGTAGGCCAGACTATGAAACACTTGCTCAAAATACAAAGCAATGCTCAATCATTTTCATAAGGATGAAAAAACAACCAATTTACTATGTTGGCCCTGACTTCTATGGAAGTTCATTAGTATCATAGTGACATAAGCACTGTGCCGCACAAGTACTCTTGTTTACTCAAGGAAGCCTGGTTTCCATCCCAGTCCCAGCCAGGCCCAGTTTCAACACTTCCAAGCTCTTGCAGGAAAAACAAACCAGAACAAAATGCAAAACTTTCTTCGAAGCTTTGAGCTATCCAGTCCTTTCATTGACAGAGTAAGCAGGAGATAAAGAATTAAACACACTTAACCATTTCCACTCCAACCACCTCCACTCCTCTTTGATGTGATTTTACTGGCATTGACATTGGGTTTGGGCTGGTCTTGTGTATTCACTGGTGTCTTTAGACAGCATTCATTCCAAATATTGAAAGATAAACAATTTAAATACATCCTTTTGTTTCAATAGGCCACTTTATTTTATCCAGGTTCATTCTTCACAAAAATCACACATATTTGTTCCACACATATTTTGTGGTTATTTTGCTTCAAGTCCTCTCTCACTGCATTTAAATGTTACTATTTCTCACACTGTCCCACCAATATCAATCAGATAGACGACCCACAGCCTCTGGGCATCAATGCCTTCAATACCAGTTCAAGATAGCATTTAACCCTTGACCTTAATGGAAAGAATATAAATACACAAATATACGTCAACCTAGAAAAACATGCTTAACTTTTAAA
>NW_009659691.1:0-1117 GCF_000708025.1 Charadrius vociferus | reverse complement strand
TTCAGTGAAGAAATTTTTCCTAAGATCTTACCCTCCATTCTGTTAGATGCAGCATCTCATGCTTTGGCCTTTCAGACACATCCCAGTTCATCTCCTCTAACCTACTAAAGGAAGGTATGAGAAGCACAATGTGAGCTGTAGCCATCTCATCCAGAAATTTACCTTGAGGTTTTATATTTTCAAATCCATCTGCATATCAATAAGTATTCCCACTGAGCTGTTACGAAAAACAATGTGCTCTGTTATACCAACTATGCTTTAAAAGAAAAATCAGGCTTTATAGACTGCTGTAAGTCCCCTTTGTTCAGGACTACACATTAAATAAAGTATGTATTATAACTTTTGGTACACTTACTCCTTTGTTTTATTTTAGACGATTTATTCAGTCTTCAAAATCCTTCCATCAAGATTTTGGCCTGATGACTGTCCAGAGACCTCCTTAAATTAGAGCAGGTACATTACGTTCTGCTCTTGTGAAATACTGAATTGTCCCATCGTTCTTCATCACCGTTTTAATGGGCATATTTCTGGTCCTGATGAAGAAAGAGTCTGCTTGGCAAGATGCAGTAAACTAAGCATGATCTTTGAGTGGGCTTGTTGATAGAGTTCACTAGAGGAATGAAACATTTACAGAGGAATGGAAATGCTCCTAAAAGTGCATTTTTCCTATGAGAAACTCACTAAATGCTCACAGAATCAAAGGCTACAAATGAAATCTTTTGCATGTCTCTAGAGAAGCAATGAAAGCATTTCACATTTATTTTGCAAACAATCAACTTAATAATCAGGTTACTTTTGTAGAAATGGTAACTTGTTTGTAACTGTATATTGAAAAACACTTCAAAAGCCATTTAGGTTGGAAGATCAAGCACTCCCAATTTAGAGGATGGCCCTACAATCCTACATCAGCTTCCCGCAGGTATGTGTTACAATAGCATCCTTATTTACAAATCATGCGTTATTTTTGCTTCATTTTGTGCACAAGTGCAATGATTCGCAGGGAATAAGGAAGGTGTTGCACGGTTCTTTTTAACTTCATTGCCTAGTCTTAGGCCTTATTTATTTTCCACTATGCCAGCTAATGTAGTCCAAACCTGCACTACATTTGGAATTATTA
>NW_009659690.1:0-1117 GCF_000708025.1 Charadrius vociferus | reverse complement strand
AAAAAAAAAAGGAACTGACTCTTCCCCTTTTGAAATAAAATTACCTACTTTCCAGACTAGGAATCCAACTAGGGGGAAGCACATACTGAAACTCAGAGTAATCATGGTGCTGTTAGGGAGAGAAAAAGGGATGGAAGCAGACGTTCAACATTTCCCATCAGCATACTCCAGCTGCCTCAGGACATGGTGCTGGGTACCCTGGTAGCATTGTATAGGGCCTTTGCTCTCCCCATTGAAACTTCTAAATCCATCCCTCTCCTAACTGGCACAGTGTTATCAGGTGGCAGCTAACAAGAGCTCTCCATTAGTATATATAGCTAAGACGTAACAAGTAATGAATGTAACAAGTAATCTAAGACATAAAGATGGATTCCTTATAATGTTTTCCATCTAAACACTAGTTGTTTGTGCTTGGGCTGGGTGTCCAGGGTCACTCCAGGGTCAATGGAGAGACAACAGACAGTAGCCTCCCAACTGGTACTGACAGCAATTGGTCCTGGAGGTCACTCACCCGAAATCAGAACTCGGGATTCACACGCTGCGTTGAGTAGGTTATTGACTACTCTGCAGGAGACTTCCTTGTCAGATCCTGGTTCAAGATTCATGGAACTTACAACATCAAAAATGCCTGAAGAAGTACTTTTGGTTTGGGTGGTTACTTTCTCCTTCCGTGTCTGTCCTTTGCTGTTCAGCCAAACTACTTTGGGTGCTGGAAACCATCCCTGTGACTTGCAGGAGAGGCCAATGCCCTGACCCACATGACCATCCAGGAACACAGAAGACTCATCACCTTTAGCTGTAGAACAGCAAGCAAACAAGCTCCAACAAAGAGGAAACAAGAGTCTCTCACCAAACAGTACATGGTGGGAAGATCTCCCCCAGATTTACCTATAAACACAGTATGTAAATTCATCAGACTTGAAATTTTAGTCCTCATTAAATTGCTGGTAAATAGTTCTTCCAGGGTTACATGAAAATGGGACATCTGTACGTAATTGCCCTTTTACAGTCTTGGTAGAGACAGATCTTTGGACTGATTTTCATTATCTCCATGAACAATTGGAATTACAATAAAGTAGCATTGCACTGGCTGGAATCACAGAATCACAGAATCACA
>NW_009659689.1:0-1116 GCF_000708025.1 Charadrius vociferus | reverse complement strand
AAAGACTAGGAAACTTTCAGAGGAAAATAAAAGTGATACAAAGGAAGCAGGAATTCCTGACTTCACATTTCATTTCTGTCCTGATGGTATTGACCAGGAAGTCTTCAGGGAACTTCCAGAAGATATTAAAAAAGAAATTATTTCTGAAAAAGCAGAAGCGATCCCTACTGAGAATGTTTCGGGTCAGCCATCAGTATGTTTTGCAGAAGAGGTACACAGCACTACCCCAAATTGTAAGGGACTAAACAGTGATATGCACTCTCCAGGGTGCAGTATACAGCTCCTGTCAGCTCCTGAATCTGCAGCTGCTCTGGCACACAGCTCCAGGACCAGTTGTTCTTCTGAGCGTCCCAGAAGTGCACTGACAAGCAGCAGCATGGAAGAACAACCTACTGACTCTCTGGATTTCAGAGGGAGAGATTTGTCATCTCTGGAAGCTGGAGCCAGCCAAACTGTTCTGTGTGTCCCTCTCTTGGATAAAGATAAGCAGGCCATTGAAACAACTTTGGAGGATAAAGGTTACAGCAGGCAAGCAGGAGTTATACTTCCTCCTAATGTTGACACAAAGACTTTTTATGAACTACCTGCAGATGTGCAAGAAGAACTACTAGCTGAATGGAAGAATCGGGTACCTGTGTCCAAGACCTCTATGGATAAACCCCCCAAAAAGCCTAAAACAAATAAAGGAAGAAAGAATACAGCACCATGTTTATCACAGTCTAACAGTTTGCTAAGATATTTTAAACCCCAGTGAAACATTTTTCATAATAGTGACACTATGAGAATCAGCACTCAAAGGCACTTTAGTTATGAAAAGTTTACTGTAAATTGTAAAGATGTGAATATTAAAATGTATTTTGACAACTTTTGACATAAAACCTGCTGGTGACTCTGTTAAAGTAATACTTAGTTTGTCTTCTTTTTCTTTCTTACAAACTGACATTTATCGATGTATCTTTACTTGTCCTAAAAATATTATAGGATGCAAACATATTTTAGTAGTCATTATTAATACCTTAACATGCTGACTGGGGAGAAGGAATTTTTACTTTAATTTTCTTTGAGTTATACCATGTATGCAGTTCATTGTTCCTAACAACTTGGGAGGGGACTGAG
>NW_009659688.1:0-1117 GCF_000708025.1 Charadrius vociferus | reverse complement strand
AAAAAATATCACTCATGGACAATGTAAAAGAAGAATACTGTAATACAGGCGTTAATTAGTTTTGCTGCACTTACAATATAAAAAAGTCTTTTCTCCAGTAATAAATACACTTAAGTCCAAGCACCTTTGTAATAAGTGGCAGCACTTGGTATACACATCCCCATCATTCCAGCACTCAAATATTCACTGGCCTTATCAAGTAATGTGAGGGAACTCCAGTTCAGAGTAGACCAGAATAACCTCTAACCAGAGGAGGTTGTCATAAGCACATAAAACCTTTCTGCCACTGTCAGTGCTGCCTTCCCACAGAGTTTCAAAGTTCGCATTACCTGACCTCATACTGACTGTGACTAAATATTTTAAAAGGCAGCTCAAATTTAAGGGAGGATGACTGTGATTTTACTACTTCTGGCTCACAAGAAGTCTCTACGATGACATCAGAAATCATCTGCAATGGAGACAGAACCTTCCGGGAGGCAATTTGTTCCTTGTTCAGCCCGGTTTCCAGGAACACGGGGCCACCACAAGCCCTTTCTTCTCCAAGCACACATTCCATTTCTTTGACATTGTCTCCTTTTACACATACACACATCTTCACAAACAGTCTTGTTTTCTTTAAACCAACAAAAATAACCCTGCACTGCATATACACACCACCTGCTGGGGAGAAGATGAGAGAATAAACATGTGACAGACATTAATCACGATGCTTAATGCACTCCTGGCATGTTCTCCGCTACCACGGCAAGGAGAATCGTTTAACAACCTGCGTGGATAGAGCAGAAGGGGAAACTTGCCAGCTTTATTCACTCATGATTTTTAAGTTCTTCTGTCTGTTTTAAACATTTTAAGAACATATAACATGTGCAGAGCCCTTTCTACTCTGAATTCTCCTGCAGTGACAACTTGGTCCACACCCCAGCCTTCCTGGAATGTCACGTTTCTGTACCTCCTCTTTCACCCAGGGTCTACTTTAATATACCACTGCTTTGTGCCAGTGGTGCCATGCAGCAAGTACTTCTCTTCCCACCGCTTTACATATTCCTTGTTTTACAAAAATGGTTACGAGTCTTAATATTTTATGTCAGTCAAAATATAAATTAACCACAGGCTCCAC
>NW_009659687.1:0-1117 GCF_000708025.1 Charadrius vociferus | reverse complement strand
TTTTTTTTTTTTCTCTTCCTATCATCTTTTTACAAAGAATCATTTTTCTCTTTAGTTGGAAGAAAGGTAGTTTAAGTTCATGTTATAACCTTATTCGTGTCACATCTAAGAACTTCCAAATTCTTATTGGATTCTTATGTCAAGTTATACCATAAATCAAGAAGCAGAGAAATATATGAAACGTAGACAGACATCTATGTGTTTTGTGAAAATCGATGAGATGCAATTCCATTGAAGAGTACCTAAACATTCAGATATATGTAAAACATTTGGGAAGCATTTTGGTATTATTAAAGGATCTGTTAATCTAAAGGATTTGTGCATGGAGCTTTTAAAAGCCAGCCAGTGATAATCTAGTATTAATAGCTGCAATATATTTGGCATCAAATTTCGCGTAGTAATTTTTGCATTGACAGTTGTGGATTTTTTTTTGATCTATAGCTTATCTTATAAAGAGTTTTCCTTTCTTGAATGAAAAACTTCAAATGATGAAGGATCTGTGGTATTCCTTAGGTGAGTTACTTCAGTGATTAATAGCCTCAGTACTGAAAAATGTGTACCTTATTTCTGATATAACATAGCTTAATATTAGCTTCTGCTCACTCAGTCTTGTTTTGTGCCCCTTACTGTGAGGCATCTCTTACCCATGTAGGTCAGGGTAAGAGATTTCCTAAGCATGTTTTTGCCTGGAAAACCTGTGCAGGCAGTTTTGAAGATGTATGTTTACCACCATTTTCAGGTGTTTGAAATTGTTATATTTGCATTATGCATAAGTAAATAAACTCTGGTTAATTCACTGGTAATGATTGTACTCAGTCTGCTGTAAGTTACTGTGACAACTTAGTGCGAATGTCCTGCAACCATGACCCTTGTATACTCCTTAAATCTGAGGAATTCAGGAGGCGTAGGAGTCACTATTCATGTGCCGTTAAAGCTGTAAAAGTATGGAAAACCCTATGGAAATGTATTACTTACGGTCCTGTCCTATGTTGACTTCTCTTCCTTAATTTGGGCTGAACTACTTAAATCTTTTAGTATAAAGCATGGGTTATAGATTTGATTTGATCTTGTTGCTGTTTTCTAAATCCTTTCTAACTTTCTTGCGTTCTCCTTAAAA
>NW_009659686.1:0-1116 GCF_000708025.1 Charadrius vociferus | reverse complement strand
CCCTAATGTCAAAGTGCTAAAGAGTACCAGTTATTACTTTAGAAACTACTAAACAGAGTTCTCCTTCTCCTCTCCTTAACAGTCTGATAAAGACAACTCTGATTTTAGACATGTAATGAAAGGCAACGTGGAGCTTTCTTTTCATGTACAGCAATAGTTAATTAAGCCAAGGGAACTGATTTATGTCTTATATTACAGAAAGACTAGCACTATATTAAGGAAGCATCTGTTTGGTATCTGTAAATTTATCCAATCTTGGGTTAGCTTAGCCAGGCTGGGGTTATAGTAGCAGACATTCAGGTATTTCAGATAACCATACAAAAACACAGATCTGACTGTAGTTTATAGTTATATTGCATAGCTAATAACAGAGTTTCCTTTCAGAATTTTTGTTAGCAAGCAGATTTTGGCAAGATGCTTTGAGTTTTGACTTCGTCCCAGGAAATGTCTTAGATTTTGGTCTTGTCAGACAGACACGTATTTTGAACTCTTTTTGTAGAGTTTCTGATTTGGAAGTGTGGTCTGAGTGGTGCTAGAAGGTGCCTGGTTGAAATTTAACTGTTGGTTTCAATTTGGCCCTCTCTTATGCATCAATCATTTGAGAAAACAAAAATACTCTTTCTAGACTACTGCTCTGTTGAGGCACTCCCTATAAGCATGTTACAAATGTAAGATGGTACACTTCTAAGCCACAAATTCCCAGAGCCAAAGACGGGTAAATATCATTCATCTTTCCTGTAGGGGGTATAAGGAAAGAAAAGCAGGTATTTTTTATGTGAAGAACAGGTGTTGTAACGTATCCCTGCCTCACCTATCCTTTCTACAACATCGTCTATCTGTTGTGCTTTTAATAGTTTACAAGTACAAAGCTGCTTTTATCACAGATATCAAATACTCTTCACACACCCAATAAGTCCTTCTATCCAGAACTATTTGGTTAAGTGTCTTAGGATTTTCAAGCTTCACAGCTGTTGAGAGTTTTGAAGATTTGTGCTAATGTCTGTCTGGTTTTCCTTGTGCATTTTCATTGCTGTATCAAAGGCAAGGAGAGGTGGAAGCAGACAGAAAGCTACTTGTTAAGGTAACTGGAGAGAACCGGGATCAGATGTGGTTTTG
>NW_009659685.1:0-1116 GCF_000708025.1 Charadrius vociferus | reverse complement strand
CCATTCTATGATTCTATGATCTTCCCACTCTTAGATATTTCTCCACTATCTACTGTCATATTTGCGTAGTTGGATAGACCATATCAACAGAGTTATATGAGGTGTGGGAACTGAGTAGCTGAGTTTTGGAGATTTGTGTACCTCTTTCCCAAGATGAAGCAATGAACCAAGGAGGTGATGCTGCTGTCAGACAATTTCTGTGCTGTTAACAGTACAGGTGATGGTGTAGGTATCTCCACATCAGAGCTGGCAGGAGGTTTTATGTAAGTAACAAGAAATGCTGAGTAATTTCTTCAGGTTTCTTGCACAGTTCTGTGTTCATCTAAAAGTGACCCCTAGTTTCTTATTTGTACATCTTTAAAGGTTCAGAGCAGCCTCAAAGCTGGTTTCAATGGTCTTCATGGATTCATCCAGCAGAAAGGAGCAGGTAGTGAAATCCTGCTTTTATGGTACCGTCATTCAGAAGAAGTGGTGTAACCTACTTGTGGACTTTCTCCCTTTCTAATCTAGCCAGGCACAAAGTAGATCTCAGTTTCTACATAGGTAGTAATAAATGAAATAGGCCAATACTCATTCTTTGACCCTAAGGCCAACCAGCACAGCACTGCTGTCATCCATATGGATCAACTCTCCATCACCATCAGAAGAAAAAGTCGGTGGCTTTGTGCAAAGTTCCAACTGACATATGTCCCTGGTGGGGACATGAAAAAGCCATGCCCAGGCAGTGCTCACGAGAGAGTTAGTTGGTACAGACCACACCATGCTGCCATTAGCGGCAATGATTAAACAGTATGAACGCCTCCTGGGCCATTACTTCAGCTAATCTCAGTCTCTGATTAACTTATTTGCTTTGATGTAGTTGGTAAGGCCTTCAGGTCTAGCCCAAGCTATGAAGGAGTGCCACATCGCATCTTACTGATGTGCAGCACTTTTACATCAGTGAAAAGTTTTACAGCACTTGATCTTAAAAATGCCCTTCTATAATCTGAAGGAAGGGAAAGAAGATAAAAGGTAAAACATCTATCAAAGCATGGCTGAACCAGAAGGTCAAAATTGCTTGTTATGAGACTTAAAAGGCTATCACCATACTCCAACTAAATCAATTTTCCAAGCCCA
>NW_009659684.1:0-1116 GCF_000708025.1 Charadrius vociferus | reverse complement strand
TGAATGAGTTTTCTCATGAAAGTTAATAAATTGACATGGGTATAACAGAGAGGGGACTTTGGTCCTAATTTCAAGAACAACAATGAAGAGGCAAGCTTTTGGAAGTCATAAATATTACTAAATCTGGTTCTATAACCTTCATGTCACCTGGACATTACATGGCACAAACAATGTTTCATGAGTTATGAAGTCCCAGCTGAATGGACTAGAAGCACTGTTAAAAGCTACACACCAGTCTTTGCAACCACTTTTCCCTACTTCATCGCAGGAACTGGTCTTAGATGAAAAAGTACTGACTGCTGATAAATGTCACCTCTCAGCAAACGCAGCTGAGATCCATGCTTGGTGACATTTGAATATGAACAGTGGCAGCCAACCATAATTTCAGGGCTCAAACCCAGGAGCAAGCATAGCATGGAAATGGTCACTGACAGAAACTTGACAGATCAGGAAAAGCCCGATTTTCCAAAAAATTATTCAGAGAAAACTAACTGGTCAGATAGCTGGTCTCCTTCATTTTGGCACTGAGCTGCAGAAAATTTTGAAAATAAATGCATAGCTTACAGCTATTTATCATAAAGTAGTAGTTACAGGGCTGTAAATGATCACAAATAGCACTGCAGATAACACAGCAGCAGAAGCAATCATGACAACTGCTCCAGCAAAACGGGATCCAGAAGAAATGAAAATTGTGGACATTGCAGCAGGTCTGTAACACCTACAGTTTCTGGCAGTATAGACAAACACCAACTGTTTCACATGATCTTAATTCTACTTTCCTTGTGCAGGTATTCATAAAAGAGATGTATTATTTCTTTCGATACAAATAACATCGATATATCATCTCATATCATCTCGAAATATCATCTCGATACAAATACATCACATTCACAAAAACACATAGCGTATTTGTGACATAGTGTACTCTTTATGACACAAACTGTATCTTCTTTCCGAAGCACCTTGTATAACACAGGTATCTAAACATACTGATACCAAAAAACTAATTCGTATAAAGCCAATAGCAGAAAACCTAATTTTGCACTCTTGCCTTTCACTTAAAAAATTCACTTGAGTAAAAAATGTTAAGTTACAATAAATAGCTGTACTTACTGG
>NW_009659683.1:0-1115 GCF_000708025.1 Charadrius vociferus | reverse complement strand
TGAAGGTGAGAAAAACCTCATGCACAGAAATGCTATTTTCCTACTTATCTAACCACACTGTTCTGCACAGAAGGCCCCGAAAGCCCGTGAGCACAGAGCTGCTCACCCTCAACCCATCCTCATTGCAATCAGAGTGCTGCATCAGAGCGATACTCTTCATCTTTTATGGTGTAGGACAATGAATCACGCTACTCCGTCTCTTCAGCAGTTGACGTTTCCCCAGTCTCACACTTTCCAGGAGCTATTGAAGCACTGAAGAGGCAACTGGTATTTAGATGACAGAATATCGAAAAGGTCAGGGCTGTACAGCACAATGCAGCCATTCATGGGGCACAGCAGCTACTGAAAGGCCATTCCTTCTTTCTGATGACAAAGGCCACAGAACACAACAGGAAACAAACCAGCATAATCGCATGCTTTCAAGAACTACCAGGCTTTGATTTCCTTCATAAATCATGAGATAGGAAAGATCAAATTCTTTCAAACGTGGCTTCTTGAGCTTCCAACACTCACCATTGACTGCTGTGCTTTATAAGCCAGCAGCTTCTTGCCATCTCCATCGCAGACCAATTTGCTTCCCTGCTCTCCCTTCATTCTGCAGACAGGAATATCTCCTCACACCTGCTAGCACAGACCATGCTCAACAGTAGCCAGGTGGCTCTGGAGAAGGTATTTATGCTGCCTCACCCTAGTTTCCCCTATTGAAGTTCTCCAAGTAGAAAGCGACACCAGTATAACCTCTTTCCTAGACAGACTTAAGATCATAAAGTCCCATGAGATCTTGTGGTAGAAACGCAAGAATGCAATTCTTTTTTTCCTATAAACCTCAACCAAGACACTTCATGGTCAGGACTAAACCTACTAACAGTGCTAACTTTCCAGACTTAAGATTTCCTGATTTTGAAGCATGAGGCTCTTCTCCATTTAAAAATGTGAGGGGTGGAGTACCATTATTTTCAGTAAGAACTGCTGATTAACAAAACAGCCCTATTTTTCCCAATTGCACTTCTGATCAAGGCCAAAAAGCCTCCATGCTACGCAATGCTGGGGTCAGTCTACAAAAAAGAAAAAAGCCTTCCCTTGCAGGCAAAGCTGCATGTTGAGTAAAAAAAAAA
>NW_009659682.1:0-1115 GCF_000708025.1 Charadrius vociferus | reverse complement strand
ACATATAGATCTCAACTCAGTAAAAGATGCAATGTATAGCCTGAGGCGTTTTTAATTTACAGGTAATGTGATGTTTGTTCCTCTGTTTTCAGCTGTGTAGTTATCATCATGTGCTATAATCTCAATTTTAAAAAATAGGTAGTGAACAGTCATATTACAGTGTCTTACATTAGTGTCTGATACTTGCAATATTCCAGTAGCCTAAACGTATTTACCGGTCACTTTGATTATATACCAAATAATTCACCTGCTCTGCTAGAGATTTACGACAAATCCCGCCCAGCATCTCCTTGTTTTTGAATCAGACATTATCCAAGGTTTACTGAAGAGTTCTGTTTTATTAATGGGTGTGGGTGACACACATAATCTAACCAGGGAGTATGAATTGTTCTTGTGGATTGCCCTCATTTGTTCTCATACATATTTGATGGTTTGAGAAACATGGTATTCTAAAGAACCTGTCTTAACGTTTGGGGAAAAAAAGAAGAAAATAAAGTACATTCCTGGTAGAATCAACTTTCTTTGGGAACACTGAGAAGAGTGGTATCATATAAAAGAATGCAGCGGTCTGACTGTTCTATTGCTAAGACGTCTGGACTTGTAGTTCTGTTGCAGCCTATCTCACCCTGGTTCCATTCTGAAATTGTTATTCAGCCAAATATGGTTTTCCATGTAGCATCATACTTAAGTTGCAAGAAATGCTATGGACTAACCCGTTTTTATCTCCATGGACATCCTTGGAAAAGATGCATTTAATGAATATAAATTTATTTATTCCCAAGAGTACGATTATTTTTTTATACTGCTGGCTTTGCTTCCTATAGAAAGCACTATTTTTGCTAATAATTTCTTTAAAGGTAATACTTCCCATTAGCTTGAATTATTTATGAAATTATGCATGTGCTGTCACTTAGTGATCAGACAAATGGAGAAAACATCTTTGATCTTCGTTTTTATTGGTTGAGTTATGCTCTGAGAAGGTGAAAATCCCACATTCTCTGTGTTGTGTGGTTACTAAAAGCTACGAACTGATATTGTAATGAAGAAATGATTTTGCTCCTGAAGATTTTAGCATACTTCTAAAATGCTGTCGTGGTTTTGTCCTCAAACCAGGA
>NW_009659681.1:0-1115 GCF_000708025.1 Charadrius vociferus | reverse complement strand
TTTTTTGTTACCCACTGCAATAGTGGTCACCTACACAAAGAGTTTTCAACTAGAGTAATTGTACCCTACAACAATTTTGGACTTACACTGTCAGAAATGTCCTTTCTGATGGCATTGTCACTATTGGTAGTCAGTTAGCCTACACATGGGATTACCTTTATCAGCTGCTGCCTGATTTTCTATTACAATGGAATGTTTTCACAAATTTCCAAGAAAACATGTCAAACAAACATGTAGGCTTTTTTTTTTCTGAGTTAATGTGTGTTCATGTTTTTGTACAAGTGCAAACACATCTGCATACACTTATGCAATCAGCAGCACAGTACTTTTTGGTGAGCTTTGCTTAGCTATAACTAAACAAAGACACAGACAAATACTGTCCTCCTATGTCATATAAGTTCTCTTGTTGTTCATGTGTGCATGTACGAGGTTATGTAGGCACACACAGAGAGTCACAGGGTAGGGCAGAAGAAATTTCTGACAGGAAGTCAGTAAGTTGCAGGGACATTTGTACAGATTGCACAAATTGTGAGGGAGTATTAAATGGCTATTCAAGCACAGTATCAATAGCAAATGTTTGGGGCACTTTCACAAATTTCCATATGTGAACATATTTTATAGCACAACTTATGTTTTACTATGTGTCTTTCGTGCAACTCCTGCTGGGTACATGATAAAAAAGACTCTTCTAGAATGCTTCTGTATGGTACGTTGCAGTTGTAGAACAGACACTGCCTAAGGCAGGATTGTCTTTGAACAGGCAGATTGTGAAGAGTGCCTTGTCTTAGGACAATCATGCAGGAAAAGCATAATTAGATCCTATGAATATGTTGTTTCCCTGACATTAGAAAACATGTGTTGACTTGGCTTTAAACAAGGCTTCCTTCTGAAGTGCTTGGCTTTCCAAAACGTATGGTTACCCTTCTGGCACCTAGACAATTTGAAATGATGTTGATTGTAAAGCTTAGAATACTGAGAACCTGATACTTGATTTAATGCTTTGAAAATACTCCTTAGGATAGGAAATAATCTTCTTAGGATAGGTTCTATAGCAAACAAGCTCAAAGGAAATGGAAAACAAAAGTATTAATAGTTCCCAACTAGCTTTTTTTTTT
>NW_009659680.1:0-1114 GCF_000708025.1 Charadrius vociferus | reverse complement strand
AATAAATAATTTCTTAATTTGAGTTGCCTACTTTACTTGCTTAAATACTTGTTTATTTACTTGCTTAAATTCCTATTCATTGTAAGTGAAATCACTTTGCAGGTCTGGCTTTTCTTGTTTAAAATTTCTGCTTTCTATTCTTAATATGTCTGTCATTGTAAAATGACATCTCTCTTTTTAAAGTGCAGTAAAGGTTATGTCACAAAACATTTGAAGGCCCTATAATCGAGTAAAGTTATGAGGTAAGGTGCTGGAAAAAATATGAGTAAAACATAATACTGAAAACATTCTGATAGAAGAACTATTCATCCTGTGCAGTGTGTGAGGTCTGGGAAAAAAAATGCAATTGCATGGTTAAAGCTTGTATCATAACACAGAAACTGCATTAGGCAACCTTAAATCTGGCATTTCTTAACTTTGGAGAGTTTGGCTTTGCAATCTCAGTAATGTTGTTTTTTCTCTGTGTGTAGCTCATCTACTGTTGTCGCCTAACAAGGAAGATAGTATGGTACAACAGATGTTTAACCTGAATGAAGTTCAGGGTTCTTTCCAGTAAATCTAACTAAAGTAAAGAAGAACTAAGTTACAATAACATCCAGCCGAAAGTGATTCTCTATTGTCCTCTATCGCATCTATTCTTTGTGTTTGCTGATTTCCTTCCAATGCTCTCAGCTAACTTCTGTCTTGATGTTTCTCCTAAAAAACATGTTCTGAAGATTAAATGCAAACTAACGTGTCTGAATTGGACAAATTGCTGTGTGTCCATTTTCAAGTTAAGGTTTACGTGAATACCAGCGGAGAACCTGCATGATATTTGAAACTTTCAGACCTTACTGTTGCCTAATCCACAGAAAACATTTGGGCACTGCCTTGCCTGAGTTGTTTGGTAGCTGTGTTAGCAATGTCATACACAGAAATACAAGAAGGGGAAACGGGTTAGGGCAAGGGGTGAGTTTAACCTGTGTCATGCAAGATTCTTTCCAGAGACAAAAATCAATTCAGCTCATCACTGTGGTTGAGTTGCTTCTGAAAGTAAGTGGCTTCACGAAGACTGTGGTCCAGGACTTCTGCATAGTTTTATTACTCTGCACTTTTGTAATATGAACTAAGATTT
>NW_009659679.1:0-1113 GCF_000708025.1 Charadrius vociferus | reverse complement strand
CTTTCTGGACTGCAAACACACTCATGCACCATCAGAAGATGCCCAGTTCTCATGTTGGACAGTCTGCTGAAAGAATTTCACAGAAATTTGGATATTGAACTCTCAGTGCCTTGATACGTTCAGTTAAGCATCTCGGACTCTGGAAGCTAACTAGAGAAGAAACAGAGCTGAACGATTTCATGAAGAGTATCAAGGATCAACCAGAAGGATTTTGTTAAATCTTTGGGAGCATTTTTCTTCCCTGTTAACATTTTAGGGCTGATTTGGTAGTTTGTGAGACAGCAGTTAGCGTAGTACTTTTAACACTGTGTACACTAGGGTTTTCCAATCTCTGTGTAGCTTAGAAGTTCTCTTGGTGTTAGTGTGGCAGCCATGCCAGTTCCACATTTGTAATTGCTGTATTTCCCTGGTGATTAAATCTTGTGCCATTCTATTCCTGTTAAATCCGTAGAAAATGAGAAAATACTCGACATTTTGGGGGAAACTTGTAAATCTGAACCACTTAACGAAGAAACTTCTGAAGCGGAGCGGCCACATACACAGGAAGCAAGTAACGTGGTGCCAGGCAAGAGGCTAGCAGAGGAAGAGGACGCTCTTGCTGCCGCTCAGTTGGAGGAAGATGCTTTAGATTTGGACAGCAAATCAGCACAAGCTATGGCAAGGAAGGAAGCAAAGCGTTTAGTTGTAGCAAAAGGGGAGACAAGTGAACAGACAATAGATGAAGAGAAACCGGACTCTGAATCTTTAGTAGTAGAGACCCTAAGCGATCAGAGTAGCAAACGCTCCCAAGGCCTGGAAGCCTCTAGTGGGGAAACAGCGGAAAAAGGCGCAGGTCCCGAAGCCAAAGATAGCAAAGAAGATGCCAAGAAAATAGAAGACAAAGCTAATTCTGAGGAATCCCCTGCTACTAAAGAGTCCTCAACCAGTGAGGGTGGTGATCAGAAAAAGAGGTTTGTTTTTTCTCCGTTATAGACCAGATGCTATCTTTTTTCATTGGTCATTAAGTGATGCGAATAAGCTGTTTCCTTCAATTGGCCACCGAGACTGATGAAATTGTAGCCTGTTCCTAAAGAATCTGTTTTATTGTTCCATGTTCAGGTTTTTATTTTTTTT
>NW_009659678.1:0-1115 GCF_000708025.1 Charadrius vociferus | reverse complement strand
GGCAGTCGTTCCAGTCACAGTTCTTTCGCTAGAATATGATGGATGGATGTTTGACCCTCCCTAACAATGAGTCAGCTGGAGACAAAAGCTCAAAGGTTTTGACAGAGGCTGTTAGAAACCGATAGAGTTTGCTAGAAGAGAAAGGCTTTAGTAGTTACCCTTTCCCAGCAGCAGCAGATTAGAATTAATTCAAGGAGAGTCATACTATGTTGTTAATTAGACAGCCTCACTAATACTGGAACCATTTTCTTTCTCTGAATCACCTCCAAAAAGCATCAAAAATATATGCCAACAGATGTTAGGGGAAGTGATGTTGATGATTCTGTAGGGGAAAGTCCTAACAGTTGAACCAATTCTGAGTCAATGTCCATATACTCCTTCAGGAACTGACTCAACTTACTAATTTCACAGAAGGCTACCTGGAGAAGAAAAAAGGTGATTAGTTTTATGCTGGATGAGTTTAATCTGTTCAGTGAAGAGTCTCAATAAGCAACAAAGCAAAGGATCGATGAGGATCCTCCATGAGAAATGAAGAAGGAAAAGAAAAGAAGCAAGTGATAAATGAAGTAAGGGAACGTGACTTCCTAATTTGGCCACGGACAACTTTTGTAACCTCTTTCAAGCTTGTGTCATTTCATTCTGAGTGGTAAGAAATTGCAGCGTGTCAATGGCTCTGCAGCAACTGCCTACTCCTGCCCCTGCACATAAGGACATGTTCCTTTATTCCTGTCATGGGGTAGTTTGTATGGGATTACATTGACAGGCAGTTTTCAGTTTTCTATTAACCAGTGTTCTACATCTCTGACATACAAGTGAGGTCATAGTCTAGTTTATCCTTGTAACTTGTTATCTGCCCAGACCCTCAGACACTTAGTAGTTGAACATGACTGTCAAAGTGTTGAGTCTGACCTTCGCTGGACCAAATGGAGAAAGTAATGCTATAGCTACCTTTAATTAAAACTGAGAAGTGTAGACTTGAGTTTAACCCTAAAACATGTGAAAGGAAATCCCATTTGTAAGATCTTAATATTTTCTAATTTCTAATAACATTTATGATGCCATAGCCATGTAGAATCAGGATATGATAGAATTTAAAAAAAAACAAACAAACAAAC
>NW_009659677.1:0-1112 GCF_000708025.1 Charadrius vociferus | reverse complement strand
AAAAAAAAAGCAACAACCCACACCTGAAGCACGAAACAAACCTTAGGGAAGGATTCTGAAATTCTCCGGAAACGTCAAATTCAGATATACATAAATATGCATATTTGTATTCCATATTGGTGTCACAAGTAAGAACAACCATACTTGATTGCTATATATTCATTTATATATTGAATGTATGTACACTTATGTGTATATATATATCCTGGGCTATTCTATGA
Organism: Charadrius vociferus; assembly: GCF_000708025.1. Lineage (NCBI taxonomy): Eukaryota > Metazoa > Chordata > Aves > Charadriiformes > Charadriidae > Charadrius > Charadrius vociferus. Next base: position 891 of record NW_009659677.1, on the reverse strand, counting down.
TAGCCCAGGAAGAGACGATTATGCCTCTTTTTGGCCTGGCCCTAAATGACCTCAGCTGGTAAGAAAACTTTTCCCAGGCACCTTGTTAAGAGAGAGGAAGAAATACAACAAAGCCCACCACATACTATTGATCAGGTAACAGACTGCAGGAAAATCTGAAAACAGAGATAAACAACAGATGGCAAAGTCCATTTTTCTGTCTACTAGAGGACACAATAAAAGACTTAGTTGTGCTAACCAGAAGAAAAGAACAAATTTATTTCAAATACACTAACCCAAACAAAAAAGATGATCCATCCAAACAGTTGTTTGTTAGAGATGCTGTGAGGAGGTCAAGATTTAATGGAACTGAGCAGCACCATAGTTCAGTGCAGTTGTTTTTGTATCACTAGTGTCTAAATTTGACTCAAGTCACAAAAGAAAATACTTTTGGTGCCTCCTTGCCTAGTCCCCAGGGGAGCCACACAGTTTGGAACAGCAGAGAGTTCCTTCTCAGAATATGACTAAGGTCCCAGACCTGCCAGAGACTGACTCACACTGAGAAGGGATAAAAGCCACAAAACATCAACATCTAACAGGCTCAGCCAAGAAACAGCAAGAAGAGCTGGTCTTAGCTGGAGGATAAATGTAGAACTCTACCAGAGGCTTTGCGCAAATAGAAGTCTTACTTTGAGTCCCTATTAATACAAAGTGTTGTAGGTGTTAGATCCTCATCTTCAGGAGTACTTTAATATCTTCAGTTTTTCCAAACCTTAAATGAAGTGAACATTTTAGTGCCCAGTCACAGATAATGCAACTGTTCAGAATGAAAGTTGTAGATGAGATCATCTGTATATCAGATGCTGTGATGACTTCCATGCCACTTACTGTCCTTGTGGTAATCTGCTGAAA
>NW_009659676.1:0-1113 GCF_000708025.1 Charadrius vociferus | reverse complement strand
GAAGGAGGGTTGATTTTGTTCAGTTGAGTTTAAAGCACTATATTTTGAATTTTTAAAAGCTCAGTAGGGAACTAATGTCTGACGTATTCATTCAGCTTTTGCTGACGGGACTCATTAGAGGAGATGTATGAAGAATTGAGCTATTCTTTTCAAGACCCATTATATCCAGATAGAAGATCAGATTTGCATCAGATCTCCAGTATCCTTAAGGTTTACTAATACTTTTCTGAGCTACAAGTAACAACTGTAGAAAACATACATTCCAATAAGGTATTAAGCAGTGACACATAAAGATATTATTTGTTTCAGAATTAGGGGTTTATTCTATTTCAGTTAAACTTTTAATATTGGAATAAAATATTTCAAATGGAATAAAAGCAGGTTTGATTATTGCTTCTTAGTAATATATTCAGTGCATTATTCACAGGTTTAACTTTCTGACTGCCATATAGCCATGATTTTTTATTTTTGTAATTATATATGAATGTAAACTACTCAGTACATCTGCAGTCAGTAATTATTTCAAATCTGTCTTTGGATAAATAGTAAGGAATGTAATAACAATGGGAAGAACATCAGCGTAGCTTAAGTTTTACAACTTGTTACTATCTTGTTATTTTTACTTTTACAAGTAGCACTCTTGTAATGGTACAGGGTAATTTCTCTCTGGTTCTCTGTAATCACAGTAATTGGAAAGACTGTACCATCATCTCAGAGGCAGGATCTCACTGCCACTTGACTGTGTAATTCTCTGCTTGAATTTCTGTGGTATAGAGCAATAGGAATTTATTTATTATTCTCAAACCCACTTTTCCGGCATCTCCATCTGTGACGTATCTGGTCCTCTGCAGCCTTTGAGGGGGGTCCACAGGAGCAAATCCGCTTTCGCAGCGTGCTGTGTTTAGGGTCTTGTTGATCAAAATGGTGGTCAACGTGCCAATTGAGTTGAGGAAACATAATAAAAGGGACAAACACAATAATTATATGTTTCTTTTTTAGAAATCAGTGTAATGGCTCTAAATTGTCGATATGCTTCAAGGGTTCTGAACTGGAAGCAGAAAATGGAGGAAAGCAGCAAGAGGAGGGGGAAAGAACCAGAGATATTTTTTTTTT
>NW_009659675.1:0-1113 GCF_000708025.1 Charadrius vociferus | reverse complement strand
GCAGACCCTGCTTTGAGCATGGGGGTTAGATTAAACAATATCCAGAGGTCTCTTCCAACCTCAATGTTCCTATGACTACTGTTAAACCTGCAAATCAAAAATGTCCAAAGTTGGAAAAAAGAGCCACATTTTCACTATAATCGAATCGCATCTCCGTCACCAAATTTGCTCCAGGCTCTCAATTAAAATAATTACAGTAGAAATTTCTATAACATTATTTGATCTTGAAAAACCTCTGAAACTCCGACTAAGTCTCTCAGTGCTCTTTTCATCAAGCAATATTTCTGTGCCATTCTTATTTGAGTAAGTGTATAACTCATAGATATCCGTAACTAAAAAGAAACAATCACAAAATAATCGATGAAGAAGTGCCAGGCACATAGCAAGATTAGCAAATGCCCAGATGCTGACATGAAGCAAGATGTTTAAAAGACTTTACTGAAATCCTCAGTCTCATTGCATACTTGTTACCTTTGCAGAAGTGTTTTCCCAGTGTGGAAGATTGTGTACTGTTTGGCAGGGCGACAGTAGATTAATTTGAACCCTGCATCTCCTTTCCTCTCGGATGTGGACAGGTTTGGATTTGTGTTGGAATGTCACTGCTAAGTCCTTCCTGCAGAAACGTGGATACGGAGATATGGAACATCTCTCCTATCCAGCAATATGACTACTTGGTGGAGGCAGAAACAGGGCAGCAGGGAGGTTCAGGAGCTAACAGGATGCAAGAATTGGAACAGGCCACAGTAAGGTAGTGAATATACGTATAAATACATATATGTATACCCACATGAGACGTCATTGTTACTAAAGGAATCTCTTGCTTTTGGTAGGTGATTTGAGGAAACTTTTATCTGGGTGAATTGACTTTTCTGAAAGGCAACAAAGACTTCTATAATCTGATTTCTTTTGCCATTTGGTTTTATGTGTGATACATGGATAGAAACATTTTGGTGGTGCTTCTAAACATTTTAGTGACATCTGCCTTCTTTTCTGGAACTGACTTTGTAAGCTCATAGGGATAGGGCCTCTCTGTGGATCTTTGTTTACACGGCTACTATCACAGTAATTTCCTGATCTCATTTGCCCTCTATATAGTACTATTAATTTTTTTTT
>NW_009659674.1:0-1114 GCF_000708025.1 Charadrius vociferus | reverse complement strand
GGGCAGCCTGTTCCAGTGTCGCACCACTCACAGCCTAAAAAATGTCTTCCTTATGTCGACAGCAACACCAGCAAAAGCTGTTGCCTGTTTTCCATGCACAAAAGGGTCTGAATCTGCCCAAATTTGCAACAGCAATATAGACACTGAGCCCCGCTTCTGTGCCCCCAGGAGGGAGACGGGGAGACAGCAGCCCATGCACAATGCAGCCACCAGGTTCAGGGGTCTCTTCAAAAGTCTCCCCTAGGGGTGTCCCATCACTGCTGGTGCTGCCCTGTGCCCCACAGCTCCCCACACATTGAGTTTCTGCCCCAGAGCTGCCCCAAGACGGGCTGATCCAGGGGACCATCCCTGAGGGCCAAGGGAGCTGGACAACATGGGGACACTCCGGGACATGTGTATGGTGGCATTTTCTCCCTTCCTGAGCCGTGGCTAAGGACATGCTCCCCACAAGGATGGTGGTCAGGGGGAGGCTTTCGCAAATGCTGGGTCTGCAGCGACAGAGATCTGAGGAGCTCATTGCACTTCCCGGGGGCTCAGCACCAACCCTGCTCTGCACTGCAACCACACTGCTCTGGGCAGTGTCACTTGTGTATCCTCACAGGGGTGACGGCCAGCTGCTGCCCAGTGGTGTTCAGCCCACCTTTGGGCAGACGGGACACAGCACTTACCCTGGGTCTGGGCCAAAAGCCCCCTGAATCTCTCAGTTTCTGGGAAGGGCAACTGTGGCATTTGTGAAAGCGGCTGCCGAGGACCACGTTCCCCAAAGCATAGACAAACACAACTACCCAAAGCCAGTGTGAGGACTTCAAGAGCGGATCTGCCCCTCATGTTGCTCCTCAACCCTGGCAACATCGCAGCCTCCTGTCTTATCCAGAAACAGTGAAACAAAAGTAGGATACTGGGAGACACCTAAGCTGTCCCCATTGCAATGTCACCTCAAGTTGTGGGCATGAGAGCACAGGCTGGCGGATAAGTGGAGCTGGAAGATGGCCACAGGATCTCCAACACACCTTTGGAGCTTCTCTGCCTCTGTTGAACCATGAGGAATGGAGGGACCTTGGGTCCCAGTGAGGTGAGGACCATGGAGGAGGTGATGTCCCTCTGGTGGTCTACC
>NW_009659673.1:0-1113 GCF_000708025.1 Charadrius vociferus | reverse complement strand
TTTTTTTTTTCTTTTTTACAGAGTGTGGTGTGGGAGGGGGGGACACGTCACTTGAAGCGTGAGTGAGTTTCCATGAGAGTGGGGTGGTTGCACAGGATGACTGGAAACTCTTCTGTTTCGCTTGACATCTTCTCCCTCCCACGGGATTTCTACGCACACACAAACACATGCGTATAATGTATATGTATGTGTGTGCCTATAGACACATAGGGAGGGCAGATATTGAGCCGGGATCATTTGCTGTACCAGTGACACCGCATTTAAAAGTCCCCTAAATGCTGGAGCATGGCCAGCAGAGCATCAACGCTAATGCAGAGTCATGTAGAAAAGGACCACTGAGGGTTCCCAAGAACAAAACCCATAAGTAGCGGGACATTGAGCACCTCCAGCCTTGCAGAAACCACAGCAGAGAGGAGTGGAAGGGACCTGATGCCCAGAGCACCATCTCCTCAAGCTCCAGACCTCCAAGGAGCTGCTTGGATGGGGCGAACAAGGCTACAAGGAAACACCGTGGTCAGATGTGACCACCGTGTCCCTTTGCCCTCCCATGGTACCTGCCTAGAAACTATGGTTAATTAATTTGCCCCTGCTTTGTGCATAGATGTAGCCCTCAGAACACCATCTGGAGCTGGGTGGTGCCTTCAATGTAGCTCCAGTAATTTTTTATGTTTATTTAACCATTTATCACGGGGATCCCCCTTTGCCAAAACCTGCTCAGCACATCAGATGGGACTTGTCATGCGGCATGCAGACTTAATCAAGCTGCCACCCAGGAGTGACCCAAAGCTCCCGATTTTGGAGATTTATATAAACTCTAAAACTGGGAAGTGTGCTGCGTTATTTAAAGAAGCCAAAAAGAAGAAACCAAAGTGAAAACACAGCCATTCAATTATAGGAGGCATTGAACTCTACTGTGGCCCTGCCAGAGCTCCTGTTTACAGTTATCTGGGGTCCAAGAACTGGTTTCAAAGAAATAAGAGAGCCATGGGGCTTGGTCCTGGTGGTGTGATGGCATCTTCCTAGCGTTAGTTCCACAGCGTGCAGAGCTGCTGGGTGGGTGGCAGGTCCTTGCAGGCTCGGCCAGAGGCAAGGTGTTGATCCACCAAACTTCAT
>NW_009659672.1:0-1112 GCF_000708025.1 Charadrius vociferus | reverse complement strand
TTGGGAATGCTTTTCTATTCTACAAACTCACAGGACACTCTATTAGTCTGTTGCAAAAAGGTGTAACACAAGATACGACGTCTCTATTTTTGGTTTCACTTCATCTTAATTATTCCCTTCAATCCTCATCTTAGTTCACCTCTCTTGTCTGTGGACATGTGCTCTGGACTTTACAAGTTTGTAAAACAAAAAGTACATTATTGAGCACAAACCTGCCCCGTGTTTTCTTCCTACCCAGCCCCCTTTATCTCCTCTTTTGCATCTCAGTAAAATGGGTTTGGCCGTTGCTTGTCTTATCCTTCAACATACTCAAAGCATGCATGAAGGGAAGTTATTTTCTTTTCTTGTTGCAAACCTAAAATTGTCAGGTAGAAATAATAACACACAAGCTATCCTCTAGGATTGTGAGAAGTTAATTTAGTACGACTTGTGCAGAAAGACGTATTAATCGGTGTACTGGATATAATGCAGACATTACTGTGTTGTAGCAAGAGTTATCACTGGTTGCCTTCCGATATGTTTTGTTTCAACTCATTTTCATGCTTGCTAGGTTTATTCTCCCTATTAAGCTTCATCACACCAATACTTATAAGAAAAAGGTAAGCTGGGGCAAAGATGGAATTGAAGCCATCAACAGCAGATCCTGTTCCTTCTACCTCGAACGCCCATGCAATGACTTTCAGAAAATTGTCACCGCCCAATTCCACTGGTCAGCTCTTGACTAGGACCTTATCTGAGGGAAAGTAACAAAGATTGGAAGAAGTAGGAGCTGCAGGCAAAAGGCTGTGTTTTAAGCACTCTGAAAAGTTATAGTGAAAAAAATCCCTTTGTATTTAAGTGAGTCTGAAAACAGTCTTGAGACTGACAAAAACATGGGCAGTTTACCTGGTATGAAGTGAGATGTTCCTAGTCAGCTGCCAGACAGCACACTATCTATGTGAGGATAGAGTTTACAACATATTTTCATTTTATTCATAGAAGAACTGGAGAATAATTAGAAAATCAGCTTGGTAGATTTGCAGAAAAGTAAACCTTTACACTAAATTTTGCCTTTCCTATTAATTTTATGTTCCTTTGTCTCCATGCAACACTTAATATGAATATATAAGAAT
>NW_009659671.1:0-1111 GCF_000708025.1 Charadrius vociferus | reverse complement strand
CCTTTCTGTGTTGTGCTTCACGACAAAATGGTTTCAAAAATATTTAGAGATCATTTTCTTTCTCTGATAGTGATATTATATGTATGCCAGCAAAAGATCAGAGGGAGGGTGGAGGACTATTCTTTAAATAGTGATAAAAAGATTTTTCAATAATTCTTAAAATTGTTTCAAAAGCCACTTAGTAAATTCCTTTTTCTAAACCCATGACTGACCTCCCAAGTGCATATACACAGAAAGATGGTCTGGCTGACCTACACGCATTACGCTGTTGTACTTATAAATGGTATCTGGTAAAAGAGCAAATAATTACTGAACACTGTTATCTGGCACTATTTCTGTACCTCTGATAAAACAGAGCCAGAGATCCTTCCCTGATATACATAGTATCTGGTCCTCTTTCTTCCAGGCCTCAGTAGCCCAAGACAAAATTATAACTGTGTGTACATTTGGGTGGAGGGAGTAATTTTAAAGTGTCAATAGCATGAAATAATGCTTGGACTGTGTGAAACTCAGAATATGTGTTGTACGCCGTGGGATGTAATGTGCAAGCATACAGGGATGTTTAAGGTATTAAATCCACTGGAAAACTGCTGAAGGATTATGCAGAGAAAGGAGCCCAAACTTGGTCTTTTCTCTTCTATACTGACTACTGGGAACTGTCTTTACCACATGCAGTCTCAGCTGTGCCTCGGCATTGTCCAAGGGGAAAGCTTGTTGGAACAGGCCAAAATGATGCAGGAAAGCAGGCTACTAAAAGAGCTCCTGGCGTTGAGAGGGCTCTGATGATCCTGTTTGACTCCCTGGCCTTTTGTTTTATGTAGTGTCATAGATGTATGCTGACAAGCTGTAATTATATATCTGGATAAAGCCTGATCTGTTAAATGTCGATATGATACTATATCTGCTCAGCTGGTATGATCTAGCATCGTAACATGCCATGCAGAAAGGTTCAAGGTAACCCTTTCTCTAGGAGTTGTGTTAGCCTAGGTGGAGTGATGCACTGCACTGACTGCATTCCTTATTTCTGTAGTAGTTGAGTGTCTTTACACAACTCTACACTGGGCCACATACACTGGGCCAGGCTGGTTGCTTTGAGCAACCTGGTCTAGTG
>NW_009659670.1:0-1112 GCF_000708025.1 Charadrius vociferus | reverse complement strand
ATTAGCATATAAAATGTGTGAGAGAGGCACTGATTTGAAAGCCACACCATATAATAACATACGAGCTCCCACTGAAATCAGACCAATGTCCATTAAGTTCAGTAAGCTGTCCCCAAAGGTGGCCGGGAGCAGGTCCTTAATAGAAGAGAAACTGAAAAATTGTGTAGTCATCCTACAACACCCTTCGAGATCTCACTGGGAACATTTTGAAGCCTGAAAATGAATTCAGGATTTCAGCAGCAATTTGAGCATATATTACAAACCAAACAACAGATTCAGAGAGGCCAAGTGAATGTATGGGTAACTGAGCACACACACAAATATATATATGTGTATGTATACTAGTGTGCAGGGGTATATTTAAATATATGAGAAGCATTGTAAAGAGAAAAGGACAATGAGCATGAAAGAAAAGCAAGTATATGTGTGCATGGCTAGTTCAAGATTTCACAGCAGTGTGAGAAATAGTGAGAGTATCACCCCAGTAATTCTTTGGGATTCAGTTTTATGGTGCTGGTGACAGCAGCAGAGCACTGTTATCTGTAAGAATTTAGGTGTGGCAGTCAAAGGGTGGTAGCATCCTGGGGGCTGATGGGAGCCAAGTCAAGGAGGTTTTAAAGTATTTTGAGCACAATAACAAGTTTGCAGCCAGGTCAATGGATTTGGGAGGCTGCATTAAAGGAGAAAGTGAGTGGGATGCTGAGGGCAAGGTCATGTGAATGGCTGTAGGAGTCACTGCTTTCCCAGTGGCTTTTTCTGGTTTTCTCAAGTCAATGGGGTATGGACACCTACCACCCTCCCAGCTGCCTTCTTCCATGACGAACGACCACCACCCTCGGTCCCTGACCTCCCTCTTCTTCTGGAGGCCCCACATGCCTGATTGCTCTCTGCCTGCTGCTCAGGGCATGGCAAGTGGCAGAGCCACTCTCGCTTCTGGGGAGGCACAAAAAAGTGGCTGAGGAACCCCAGAGAGTGGGACTTTGAGTCCCTGCTTCACCATGTATTGACAAGATACCTGTGCCCTCCTTGCTTGCCTGATCCTCTAGATCCTTTAGATACCTGTGGCACACAAATGAGTGTTTGTGATGGACAGAGTGGCAGAGAAAACTCAA
>NW_009659669.1:0-1111 GCF_000708025.1 Charadrius vociferus | reverse complement strand
CCCTTACATATAATTAGCACAGATAAGTTCTGAGAGCAAGTGGCTTTCTTGGATCACGGATCTGGCAGAGTATGTGCCAAGACGGAGCTAAAATGTCTTGCTGAGCTCCAGCTGACTTGCGCAGCATCACTGAAAAGCATTGGCAATCCTTGGTCAATGAGACAAGGCTAGCTACTGTCTCACTTCTTTTTAAACATGTTTCTATCTGTTACTTTTGTTTTCGGAATAGTACTTCAGTGGCAGTAACTGTCTTTTGCCTGATGAGATGTAACTTTGAGCAACTGATCTATTTTATGATTTTAACACTGAAGTCATGTATTTTGTGATCTCATTAAAAGTGAAAAAATAACAAATAATGCAAGTAGAGCGTAAATAACTTTTATTTGTGTATCACAAAAGCATATGAAGCAATACCATGTTTTTTTCTGTGCTTTTTAATATTCTTTAATGTGTTCTCTTGTCATTCGTTAACATTCAACCTTCTGGTTCCTGGGACTCGTGCCTTTAACTCTGCAGATGTATCTCTCTTGTGTGTATCTTTCTTGTGTTCTATGTATCTTTAGTCTGTGGTTAATAGATGCATATGTCTTGGTGAAACAGGAAGGAGCATAGTTTCAGATAATAGGTTTAAGATGGTACTGTTTAATCGTGCAGGATTTTTTGACATTGGTTGATGATCTTAAACTCTTGGCATAGTGATTTGGGATTGCAGGGTCTCCAGCTCCTCCCTGGCAGCACTGAGCGCAGAGCGTGCAGACAGGGCGTCCGTGTGACTGAGGCTGGTCAGAGTTTGTTTCACTTCTGTGCCACAGAAGAATTGATTGTAGCAATTTTGGGCATCAGCTAGTCAATTTTTAGGGCATGCTGGTGGTATAGAGTTTCTAAATGAGAGCTGGTGAAAACTTCTGCATTTGTCTGAGCTTTTTTAATTGCACTTTGTTTACATAAGAGTAAAGCTGTCAGCCTTGTGCTACCAGCATAACATTAACCCTCACCCTTCTGAAGGGTTTGCTAGCCGTCTGGAGCTCTGTGCAGGTTAATCCCAAAGGATTGCAGTATTAATGACAGTGGTGTGCTGATACTAGGGAACTGAATAGGGCCATGACAAGAG
>NW_009659668.1:0-1109 GCF_000708025.1 Charadrius vociferus | reverse complement strand
TTTTTTTAAAATAGCTTGTATCTTCTTTCAGGTTGTTTTAAATCAGTGTATAATATACAACAGGTCTGTTGCTTAAGATTTCTTAATTAATCTACAATATACTGTCCTCATACAGATAATGCGACATAAAATTACTTATACAAACAAAACTGTCTTCTTCATGTACATGCAGCATTGCTTGTAAGCTGTGGTAAATACTCCTTTAATATGAAAGCAACAGAGACTGGTGTCTTAAAAGAGGAGCAGAATCAATCAAAAGCCAAAGAAGTATTTAGCAGATAGATAGGTAGATGCTCAGAAGGTCTAGAAATTAAAGAAGCTGGGAAGTCCATATGCCAAGGTGTGAGATAGTCAGGAGTATTTGGAAAGGAGCTTAGAAAATCTGGAGGTGCAAGGGAAGAGGAAAACCTAGAACGTTAGTGCATTCTGGGATGCTTAGGAAGCAAAGTGTTGGTAAGAGTGAAGACAGGGAGAAGATCGTAGAACCTCAGAGAAGGATGGGAGCATGGAAACATGTAGGGAGTAAACGAAGAGCGAATGGAGGCTGAGTCAGCTGGAGGCACAACTCTGGAGATGGTGTGATTAGTGAGAACTAGCACTGTTCATTCTTCCGTAGCAGCATTTTGTTTGCCTGTGGGATAGGACAGTGAAGACCTATTTTTCAGGTAAAGCATCCTTCAGCTTTTGTACTTATAGTCCGTTAAAGGAGAAACATTTTTGTATGCAGAATATGTGAGGCCGTACTGCTTAGAATTTCTGTTGTGAGTTTATGAGTAAATGTAAATGGACAGTGGCTGAAATAGCATCTTTAGAGGACAAACTGAAATGTTTGCCTAGATCAATGAATTTATGTTTGTTTGAGGTTTATTCTGACTGATGCTCTTCCAAGTAGGATCAGCCTCTGAGAATAATATGAAAAATAAATTTATGCAGTTCTTAGACAAAACAAAAATTTACCATACAGTAAATAATGATTTGTCAGTACTACAGAGTAAACCTTGCTATTGTAATATATCTGTTCTGAAAGTATTTCTGTATTCAGAATTTAGTTTATTTAGAAACTACTTATACATGCATATTTTTGGCTTTTGTAGGCTTTTTGTGTGTGT
>NW_009659667.1:0-1108 GCF_000708025.1 Charadrius vociferus | reverse complement strand
CAGATATCAGTTAGAAGCAGATATGACAAAACAACTACACCTCCAGATTTCAGAACTCCTCAGCTTTAAATTCACTATGATAACAAAACTCTACTGAAGGAAGGAAAACAGAAAATTTTGACCACTGCTTTCTTCATCGTGTTGTAATCACTTCTGTGAATTTAATTTATTCACAAACTGTGAACAGTGTGCGTTCAACCATAAACATTAGAAACAAATAAGAAAATAATTGAGATCACAATAGAAAACAAATTTAGAAGAATTAGACTATAAGAGTTATTTGCAGTGTTACTCAGAGAAATTATTTCTCAGGTTTGGATTTTAACATTCAAACCAACACACAAAGTTTTTCAGTACTTAAGACTTGGTACATAGACTATTGATAATCAACTTCTGACTTCTGTGTACTTCTGCTCTATACCACAACATATGGAAAACAGAGATTAGCTCACAGCTAAACAAAGTACTAGTTCTTCTTTTGACTAGCTCCTCACAATTTAAAAGAGACTCTTTAGAGTCTTGTTTTGGTGGCTTTTCAACTTGTTTGTGCATTAACTCCATCAGGTGTATTATGAGCAACTTTATACGAGTCACTCCCATATTCCTCACTGAGTACAAATAATTTCACTTCTAATGCAATTCTTTGTTTATCACTGTCAGTGAATTTGCACACACACCTTGAAATGTCATTTGTCCTTTTTAAAAAACATTTAGCAGCGTTAGTTCCTGTACTTTCTCATCTTCAGCAAATAATGGATAAGATCTTAATTACAAATTCTTAGGGTCCAGCAAATAGGATGCTGTGATTCTAAAGGCCATTTAATCAAAAGCATGTAAAACAATACGACTATCTTATGAAAGACCTGTGTAAATTAATCTGATCTGAAATATTAGTTTAGCATAGAGGCAATTTTTTTTTCCCCCCAAGAAAACAGATTTTTAAGATATCCGTGTTAAAAGTGACACACAGATTGTGCCGGATTGTGCAAAAGAATGCAAACAGCACTGTTCTCTATTTAGAAATAATAAAACAGAAGTTATATTGGCACAGCTTTAATCTGTTAAAAATAATTTAATTGCCCTGCCATTTGGAAAAAAAAAAAAAAAA
>NW_009659666.1:0-1108 GCF_000708025.1 Charadrius vociferus | reverse complement strand
CCATTAGAGCAGCAGAGATTAGAAATTCAGATAGCTATAGTGATACCATCAATATTATAGATGTCTTACTATACCTACCAAAACCAGTATTTCCTTTCCAAACCTCCTGTTTTCAAAGCTTTGCAACCTTGTAGTAAATATTTCCTTTGCAGAAAAAGAAGTTGATTCAGAATGTGGTGTTTGGGTATTTTTCTTTCAAAACTTGGAAGCTCCTGGCTGTTTTTATTTTCTAGAAATTTTGAAGTCATGTCTTAGTGATGTAAGTGTCTACATTAAGCTTTGGAAGACATGTGTCCGTGTATGCTAGCCAGTTTGAAAGAACTTTGTGAAAGCTCGTGCAATGAAATACTTGTCAATGAAGTGGTCTTGCCACAGCCTGATTCATGAGTACATTTGGCACAGAAACTTGAAAATCTTTCTCATCTGCAAAATAGGACCACAACCTCTTGTTTTAAGGTACAGGAGAAGGGTAGGAAAAAAAAGTGATCAAAATTCTAGTGTAAATGTCTAGCGGCTGAAGTATATGCATTATAAGAGTATAGTGCAAAAACCCCACCCAAATTGAAATTTTTCTAAATTTTGTGGCACAAAGCTAGAACAGTTCATTATTTCCTAATAGAGTGCTTAACCAGATCAACTATTTGCAGTAGTCATTGTTAGCGGAGAATATACTGCAAGTTAATGTTAGAATGACTTTTCAGCTTGTCTCTATCAAGAAAATTGTGCTTTAGATATGGTTATCAATCTTCATTATTTTGTTCTGTCAGGATCCGATTTAATTTATCATCTTATTTGTCAGAAATACCAGGATGTGAAAACTTTAGTGGTGCTGTAGATACTCTAGAAATGTTTCTCAGTCCATGTATCTTTCCATAATTAATATTTGTAACTGGCTGGTGATACCACGTAGAGCTTTTCTAGGCTGCTACCATTTCTCACTTCAGAAAATAGCATGTTTTAACACCTGCTAGCGTTGTGCCTGTTTTGACATCTTGTTGCAAAAGCTGCTGTTACTTAGAATACTATGTTTAAGTCTTGTTCTCGACTGCCTCCAAGGGACCCAGTTAGTTTATGAAAGCAGAGAGAACGAACTGACCGATGCCAAGAC
>NW_009659665.1:0-1108 GCF_000708025.1 Charadrius vociferus | reverse complement strand
ACCACAGACCTCTTTTTCAGACGTTTGGAACTTTTTAAGCGCAATATCAGTGTTGTGGTATACTTGAAATAACTGTCTGTAAAAGGGCAAGGTGGAATCTTGGTCTGCTTCAAGCAGACAAAACCTTGCGGGGATGTGATGTGCAGATAGATGGTCAGGTGAGGTTCTCCTGCCCTAAAAGCCTGAAGGTTCATAGCTCTGATGGCATTTACAAGTCTGCTGCCACAATTAATAAATAAAATAAATCAATAAAAATGGATGTCCTTGGTGGAAGACCAGAAGAGAAGTGCTATCCTTCCCAGGTTGTATCCTGGAAGAATTAGTTACTTACCAATTTCTTCTAAAGCAGTACATTTTAAGTCTGTGTAAAAGTACTTTTTGAGTACTTTTTGTTTTTATAGTGCTGCTTTAAAGGAAAGGCCAAAGGTGTCTCAACGAGAAGCCCAGGATCCATGCTATCTGCCCGACAAAAGGGATTAAGATGGAAAGCGTAGCTGACTTCTCAGAGTTTTTATCCTTTGATTTTAAAGAATTGTTGTCTAAAGATTACTAAAAATACCAATTGTACATGATTATTTAATTTAAAAGCGTTCATTAAAGTTGAAATGGTCAAATATCAATGTTTTTGGAAGGAATCCATTGACATATCGACTGCTTCTCATTGAAATGCAGGTACTAAAACGCGTGTTAAATACATAAACACATTTATGTTATGCCAGCATCTAGGAATTTTGCATTTTGGAGCTCAAGCCATCATTTTCTGAAGAATTCCTAATTTAAGAGAATTGCGGATACATATGATATGCCTTTTGCTTTTGAGACTAAATGTATATATATAAGGTTTTGTTGCCAGAAGTCGGTTTTAACCTGGGTGTCACATGTGAGGACCTGGACCTATTCCATCTGGTTAAAGAAACGGGCGCTTGCTTTGTGTCACGCTGGAAGAACTGGGCTAGAAAAGGACGGCTACTTGTAATGAAGAACGAAGCGAAACGCAGGAGAGCAACGATTGTCATGATTTCTGGAGTTCAGTCTATGCCAGATTGTTCCCTCCTGGAAGAAGTATGTCTAAAGAGGGACAAAAGAATAATATCTGTTAGCTTGTCTA
>NW_009659664.1:0-1107 GCF_000708025.1 Charadrius vociferus | reverse complement strand
GCTAAACGCCCCACAGCAAAAGGACAGTGACAGGAACTCAGGGACTGCTGAAGTACTGGGGAGTTTATGTTCTTTATAGGTTTAGTTGTTTGTTAGAGACAATCAATCTGTTTGTTTCTCACACCAGCAAGTGAATAAGTGCATTAAGTACACCTAACTAGACTCATTTGGAACATTTCTCACTCTACAAATTATTTCTTAGCGTCCTTGGTGGTGCCTGTATTACCACATGTCACAGCAGCAGTATAGTCCCTTGTTTGGTATCTCCACAAACACAGTGCAGTGCTCTTTCAAAGCAAGTCTCCAATTCCTCAGTCAAGGAGGTTCATTGATAATTATCTATTATGAGTGTGTCCACAGAATGAAAGAAGATGATATTTCATATTCTGGAGCAAAAAAGGATGAGACTTTCAGCTCAATTAAGATGCTCCTAACACTCGTATTTAGCTTTCATTCTCACTATGAGAGTTCCAAAGAGTATGGCAAGGCGTTGGTGGGATGTCTTCTTCGATGATCTAGGCTTTCAAATCACAGGATACTCATTCACATGCTGCATGTGAACAGTTTTTCAGTTAGACACCAGCTCAGATGGGAAAGCATAGGAGGGATTTAAGGCTTTCTGGAATGCCACCCAAGTTCTTCTGTGTCAGGGATGTTATTATGACGATTCAGCTTAAGTTCCTTTCTAAGGCTGTGTAAAACTTTGATTCATTGTGTTAACACACACGTATTACTTTCTGAATGAAATTAATTCAGATCCAAGATTTCTGTGCATGCTTTTGATGACTCAGGAGGACCACTTCTACGTGTTAAGATCGCATACCTAAAGGACTGGCAGGTTTGATGATATACTTTTCAACAAAGTCGGAATTGTCTGTTTCTGTGACAGGGAGGGTTCACTCTGTCAGACATTAAGTAACATCTGAGGATGTCTCCATTTTGGATGTCTGCAAAACTGCCACCTGAGTTTTCATTTACACTTTCATTAAGCTAACTGTGTTGCTGAAAGATTTCAGGCTGATACTTGCTTTAGAAGAACAGTTTGTTGGTCTGTATTTGGCTAGAATCTTTAAGACCTCATCCAGTTATGTATCGTTTCTGCAGTGA
>NW_009659663.1:0-1108 GCF_000708025.1 Charadrius vociferus | reverse complement strand
TTTTTTTTTTAGGGCCTACTGGGTTATTTAACAGTGGTCTGTTGATTTTAAAGATTTGCTCAGCAGGGGGCTGTGCACCCAGTTGAGTTCTGCTGGGCCAGGTAGATGCTGTGTTCCTCCTTGGGTTGAGAGCTGCAGTCTTGTTTTACTGCTGCTGACTGAGGGACTGGGAGCGCACCAAGATGTGTTTGGTGTCTCATCATGAAACCTTATGGAGTGAGGTACTTATGGACACCTGTGAAGTGAAATTGTGTTCTTAATGAGTTGAAGTGTGAGAGTTTTTCTGCCTGTCCTCGACTGATAAGTCTTTGCATTTGAGGTGAGTGTGGTGTTTGCTGTACCCTAGGTATCTAGCAGTGCTAGACTATTTGGTGGTAACTTCCAGAATTATTTTGAATTACATGTGGGACTTGGTGTTCAGTGTAGACAGCTCAGGAGCACACAGCGTTTGATTTGAACTGCCCAACCTCTCATTAGGTGAGCTCCAGTTGGGTATTGACTGCTCGCTGGGTTCTACAAGGAACACCCAATGAGATGGAAACTGTGCTGATGGTATATGTGCAGGTCTTCAAGTTCTGCATGTGTATTTTCTGAACTGCATTTTACAGTTTAGTCTTTGGTATTGTTCATAAGAAAACTGATGATTTCCTAGTTGAAGTTTCTGTATAGCTAAGAAAGTTCTGGAGGTTAATTCTAAATAAGACTTTCAGTTTTCAAGTATTTTAAAAACAAGTTATTTCTTAATTTTTTATATTGCTTGAAGCAGTTGCTTTTTCTTTAAGTTATACTTCGTCCGAATTACTGTGAATGTCCATGTGATATTTGCAGTATTGAATAACTACAAAAAGCATCTTTAACATTTAATTTTCATATGAAAAGGTCATTTACATAATGAGACAATGAAGCCTTTGGGCAAAGATGAATGTAGAAGAAAAATCCATTAATGTAGATTCTGCCTAAGAGTTTGAAAGGGTCTAATTCACAAAACTTTGAATACTATATTATTGCTAGCACGCACTGGAATAAAAATACCCTGCTTGCCTAAAAAGTGGCAAAATCCTAATGCACATTCTCTTTTGTGATTTCTTCAGGGACATCTTACTTTTTT
>NW_009659662.1:0-1107 GCF_000708025.1 Charadrius vociferus | reverse complement strand
AAAAACATCTAAGTAGCCAAATGAATGGCAGAAAAGTATTAATTTAGGAAAAGAAACAAGTAAGGTTGAATGAGAAAGTCAGGAGAAGGGGAGACACCCCATGAAATACTTACTGTAGTTTTCCTGATGGTCTGTGTGACATTTTTGTACGAAAACAAAACTAAACATCTTTAACCAAATTCCACTCTACACTGAAATACAAGCAACTCCCAAATGAAAAAGTCTTGTATGCACCAATTAAGGGCAGAATAAGCAACAAGTCTATTTTTCTTTTTATGTAGCTTACTGCAATGCCTTGCGCATGTGCAGAGAAGGACCCTGATATGGTTTGAATGAACAAGTGATGGAAGAACTAAACAGGCTATGAGTACATGGTATATAATATGGAATGAGAAGCAGTGTATTCTTGAATAAAAAGAATGGTATGAAAAGAAATTCTTGAAGGAACTAAGGACAAAATTTGCTATGGTTCAGCATTTGTTTGTCTTGACAGGTATCACTTGATAAGAGAGAGAATTACAGAAACAAAAAACCAACATTGTTAGAAGAAAAATGAAGGACAGAAACTGAACAACTCGGGCATCAACAAAGACAAAACAAGTAGATGAGAAACAGAACATTACATTGCCATGTAGTACAGAATTGTTCACAACATTAGAAAGCAAGGTAGAAACAGAATTGT
This sequence comes from Charadrius vociferus, assembly GCF_000708025.1. NCBI lineage: Eukaryota > Metazoa > Chordata > Aves > Charadriiformes > Charadriidae > Charadrius > Charadrius vociferus. Next base: position 425 of record NW_009659662.1, on the reverse strand, counting down.
TTTGGTTTTTTTTTCAATAACTGCAAAACTAAAAAGAAATAGCTGGAGAAACATGCAAACAAAAGACACCCAGCTGCAACTTGGTTAATTTTAACACTTAACAAACACTAAAAGCATGAACAACAACATCCTGTGAAACACATTTTAAAAGAAAGGAGATACAGTGAATGAAACTGAAACAATAGGAGGCAGAGGTACACAGAGAAAAATGAAAATATTCAAAGAAACTAAAGCTGATCTGAATACACATTTTTCTGAAGTATGATCTAAAGAAATAAAAGTTTTGAGCCACATCCTTTCCTACAGAATGGTGTTATATGGGAGGCATGGGCATGGGTGAGAAAGGTTGTATTGAAACAAGATCTGGTTATCAACATAACCAACCTTTTTGTGTTAATTTTTTTGGTTTGGTTGGTTGTTTTTTT
>NW_009659661.1:0-1106 GCF_000708025.1 Charadrius vociferus | reverse complement strand
TGTGGTCTGACAAATCTAGTGGTTTGGGTTTATGTAAGAGGTTTGGGTTTTTTTAAGTAGTTGCTAAAAAAATAGTTAATCTGATTAATTGATCTTATCTTAACAGAACCTTGCAGGGCAGCATGGCCAAGCTTCTGTCTGACCTCACAGTAGACAACATCAGACCCAAGCCTGAAAAAGGTCTCTCAAAGTCGCTTTTGGAAGACCATGAAAAACAGATGCAACCTGATCTTTTTCCTGGGAGTACTTCAGTAATGACTTACCTTAAAAAATTAGAAACGGATCATATTTTGACAGATACGGAACTTCAATTCTCAAATAAAAGTGGAGAATTAGAAATGCGAAATCTAGCCTATGAAAAGTTGGCTGCTGAAGGAAGTAAAATAAACAGTACATTGTTAGAAGAAGAAACATCAACTCCCAGAATACTACCAGCGTCTCTGAAGCAAGACACAGAAACAGTTAGGGATTCTGTGACTTTACTGGATGAACAAAGCAAGTTGGACGAGACTGTTTATATTCCATTGACTAGCAGTGCCTCTAAAAAGCAGTTGCCAATCTCTGAAAGAACTGGTGTGCTACTCCAAAGTAGAGGTGCTTGTAAGATGCTGAACTACCACTGTGAGCTCTCGGACTCTGTGCAGCAAAATGGATGTGAGATTGCAAAGGATCCAACTCTTCTGGGTAAATTAAATGCTGGGTACAGTGGGAAAAAGACTATGGAAAATGCACTTGAAGTTACAGGGGATAAAGTGAAGCCAGAAGGAGATAAAGTCCAAATGAGGCCAAAAGACACTCCAAGTGGAGCTGTAAAAGACTTCACAGACAAACCAGACCAACCTCAGCCTGGTACATACCCTCGCATACCGATGCTATTTCCGAAAGACGTTTCTCAGAAAAAAGGGAGTGAAATAGCTGACTTTAGTTCTATTTCATTTGATGATATATCAGGGAAGTCTGAGTGGAGTGCATCGTCTTTCTCAACTTTTACTTCTCGAGATGAAGAGGACTTTAAGAATAGCTTAGCAGCCTTGGATGCCAACATAGCTAAGTTACAAAGAACTCTGCAAAATAGCATTATGAAACAATGAATATGAGGAAACAAA
>NW_009659660.1:0-1105 GCF_000708025.1 Charadrius vociferus | reverse complement strand
CTGATTTTCTTTCAGTTCTTAAGGTCACCAGGTCTGTTTTACTACTCTTTAGAAACAAATAAAGTTAAGCATTGTTACCTATGTATGTTTCCTGTATTCCAGGGTATTTTTATTCAGTATTACTCATGTTTGAAACAACTGGAGAAACGTGCTTTCCCTTGCACATCCCAAAATGTCCCAAAGGACCGCTGTTTTGCAAGGCTTATCAGTGTAAAGAGAGGCTCAGGATCCTCCCCATCACACTGACAGGCACTGACTGGCCCAGGGTATTTTCTGTGAAGTCAAGAGCTAGGATTGTTTTGTCACAGAATCCTCTCCCCAACTGGACTTCTTGAAGCACTTCAGTTGAACATTTGTCACTCTGTGACAGAGGGAGGAACACTTAACGCAGCCAGAGAACTGGAAACCAACAAAGACCCTCAACCATAAAGGCAGAGGAGCAATATCTCAACAACCAAGCAGAATGGCAAAACAACTTCCACCTTCCTGGCTAGAGTGTGCCTGGCTCCAGTCCTTCAACTCAATGCCAACTTCCAGACCCATGTTCAGGCAGGTTCTACATCTAATTATGAGAAGAAAGACTAGATTAATAAACTCTGAGCAGTAACTAGGTCAAATGCACACCTTTCTAGCCAAGCTACAAAACAGCAAGGAAAAGAGCCCTGTGGCTGGTGACGTGGGAGACCTGAACAGAACATAAACAGCTCAAAAGTGTCCTCAGTCTTTTAATCTCAGCTTTCCATAAGAACTGCCAATGTTGCTTTTGAAGGCTTCTGTCTGCTCCAAAATGAACACATAAAGCAGAACATAAAGCTGAAAACAAGGATAAATGCCAATAAGACCTTTTTCTTCCGCGTGCTTTTTCCACAGGAAGGGAAAAATACAGACCATAAGCTGCTAAAATGAGCTGGAGTCCAGAGAAAGCCAACTATTTCTCAAGAGGTTGTCAAGCATTAACAGTATTCCACCATACAGCAGCAAGCTTGCATGGAAAGGATTTTCCACAGTGCTAGCAAGGCACCAAACCTTTGTGAAGCCTAACTTTAGGCACACTTGAAATACCCAGGCAGAGCTTTACAAACTACAGTGGGGGCGAAAAAAAAAA
>NW_009659659.1:0-1106 GCF_000708025.1 Charadrius vociferus | reverse complement strand
TTAGTGGGAGAGATCTTAAAAAGCTAGAGTAGAAAAAAAGGCAAGCTTGCAGTCAAGACATGAGATAACTGAGACAACAAAAATGACTGCAAACCAAGTACATGAAACCTAACAATCACATGAAAACCTTCACAAGATTAGAACATTGGTGTAGGAGCTCAGCATCAAAAATACATGTATTTCAGTGTCCCACACAACAACATGGCACAGCAACTGAGTACAAGAATTTTACAGTGTGGTATAAAAGGAAGAAAGTTCTTAGTTTGTATCACTTAGCATCATATATAACAAAAGAGGACAGGCAACTTACCTCCACCTTGACTCTGTAGAGAAGAAACAAAAGCACCAGTACTGCCAGACACAGCAAAGGTATACAGTCACTTTGAGACTGCAAAACAGCTGCTTTCTGGTGCTATAAAGACAATATTCTGCTCTGTCACCTTTAGATATATTGTCACAAAAATATAACTGTAACCATACATAACATTTCTTTATTAAACAGATACTCACCATGTTTACCTCTGGTAATGTCAACATACTGACAAAGCCTGGGATGGGTGATTGTTTTAAGGATTTGAAATCTTCCCAAAATTTTGATGGAATTAGGTGTCAGAGGAAGGCCATTACTCCCACAAACATCATGTGGCAGAGCTGAAGCGAAGAAAGTGGAGGCACCAATCTCAGTGTCTTTTAAGGGAAACATCTTTTTCGCACAATCTTAAGCCCTTCGGAGCAATTAGTGTTCCTTAAAAAGAGAGCACAGAGTTCTTGTGACTCAGCTTACTAGATAGGCAATTAAAATTTTTTTTCTCTGTTACGAGGCAATGGGGCATTTTTGCATAACAAACAAAGGAATAATACAGTGCTATTGCATCATAAACACTACATTTAAAGATGAAAATATAGTGATAGTTTTAAACGCAGATTTAAGAATCAAATAAAACTATTTTTAGGAGCAGATAAATGCTTTAATCCAAGAGATCTTCAGACAAATACTGGAATACAGTAGGTTATTTTTTCAAAACCAGTAAAAGCACCAGACAGAAAAAATCTCTTCTAAAATACCACCTCGTATCAGCAGGCCGCAACTCCAGATTACCACAGTT
>NW_009659658.1:0-1104 GCF_000708025.1 Charadrius vociferus | reverse complement strand
ACGGCTCCAAGTCTCCCTCTGATACTTACTCCTTTACGAACCAAGTAGAGAGCCAGATCAGTAGACAGCATCTCAGGGCTCAGAGCCTTCTCCATGTTCTCCTTGTTGATCTGAGAAAATGAGGGTTAGAGGGAGACATTACCATCAGCTCCTCCTTGGAGTGTTTGCCGTCACAGTGAGGGGACTTCATCTAGAAGGGACCTGGCTCTGAAAGGACCCTCTGATCCCCTAAGCAACTGACATTGGTGGCCATACTGAGCAGTATGGGTGAGCCACTGAAGAGTTGTCATCTTAAGCGCAGTCTAGAGCTCTCTTACCTGTGTTACGCACAGAATGTCCCCCCCAACCATGTTCAATAGTGAGAGGCTGAAGCCTTACCTGGAGGGTAGAAATCACTCCAGTGGCAACCTGGAGCACAGCATTCAGGGTGTCCACAACATCGAAGACGGCCTCCTTGTCCTCCTGCATAAGAACAGAGATGGCAACTGCTGTAAGAGAACCTGATGCAGCATGCCGTGCTTCCGCCCCTTTCTCAGCATCCCGCACACAAGCAGGGTCTGTGCAGGGAAATGTAGTGGCAAGAGTGCTCAAGAGCAGAAGATGGCTGTGTCTGCTCAGAGAAATGGAGTGAAAACTAACATCTGTTTTACCTGCAGGTCCTTGTTGTAGGTGCTGGGAAGTCCTTTGAGGACCATGAGAATAGCAGCCAACTGCAGAGAGAAACGGGTGAGGCAGTTAGTTCTAGGAAGAGAAGCACATTGCCCCAGCAGAGGTTAAGAGCCTGGACTGGGCACATTTCTTTACAGAGGGGCAAGGAGAGACAAGATGCTTGAGCCCCAGTATAAACAGTTTCCCCATCCCGCTTCTTTCTTTAGCAGGCTCACCCGTCCGAACACACGGCCAGCTTTGCTGCGGATCAGTTCCAGACTGTCGGGGTTCTTCTTCTGAGGCATCACGCTGCTGCCAGTGCTGAAAGAAGGTGTGTGGAGTGTAATGGTGAGCAAGACCCCAATCCCTACTGACATAGGTCCTGCAGCATACTGGTCCCACCCTCCAAAAGTAACACATAGGTCCCCCTTACCCAGACACCTTTCTAGGGTGTAG
>NW_009659657.1:0-1104 GCF_000708025.1 Charadrius vociferus | reverse complement strand
TTATTAATGCTCTGTATATGAGGGCTCAGGAACTGATCTTTGGGGACAGAAGCAGGTACAATGTAGCGGAATGCTTATGCTGTATAAAATGGGGAAAAATGGGAGAAGTGCCTGTTTTGGGTGTCATTTTTCAAGATTTTTTAAGTAACTAGCCATCTCAACTTCATGGCAGCTTAATTTCCAGGAATACGCTATTTGTAGCTCATCCACCAAAACCTCACGTAGGATGGAAACAAATTGCTCAAAGGAGAAATATGAGAATGGAGAATGCAACATATATTTCCCCTAAGTCCATCAGCCTATGCCCCTACTATATGCATGGTTTTCACTTCTAAAAGGTAATGGTAATATGTTCCATCTTCATCAAATTACTTTCATCAACTTAACTTTTCTTATGAACAATCTTAAGTGAGCTCAGTCTTTTCTCTATGATCTGGATCAAAAAGTTATTTTCAGAAAGGCTTGATCATCACATGTCCCTCCAATCACTAGTGAATAGATTTGGCTTTTGCTTCTTGAGGTGTTTCCACTGCACGTTCATCTTGCTGTGCAAACTTTCGCTTTTATTTAAAATGTTGCACTGTGTTACATAAGCAAGATGTTACTTGCTATGTGAGTGCTATACTTGCTCTATATTCATAGACTGGGGATGAGAACGTGTCCCAGAAAACTTGGCAGAAGAGATAGGAAAGATTATACGACAAATTGCCAGAAAGCCTATTTCTGAGTTCTTGGGGGTTTTCTTTATTTTGATTCTCTATTAAAAAAATAAATAAATCGGTTAACACTTTGCATCTTCTCATTTTAAAGCATGTGAATAAAAGTTTACATTTCCTGATTAATTGAACTATTAAGGGCAACACTGAATATAGTTCACCATTGCTGCATTTTAATAATTTATGAAAACAGGAGAAGAAACAAAGAAGTTAAAAACTGTGTGGCCAAAACAAATGTGTAACTACAAAATGAAATGACACAAAAAAGCGTTGCAGTTAAACACAGTATTTTCAAGAACAAGTTTATTTTCAGCAGTATTATAGAATCATAGAATAGCTTGCATTGGAAGGCACCTTTCAAGGTCATCTAGTCCAATTCCCCCTGCAA
>NW_009659656.1:0-1105 GCF_000708025.1 Charadrius vociferus | reverse complement strand
AAAGCACCTCTCCTCCGAACTTTAGCTAGCTCAAGCTTAACAAATGAAAACTGTTTAGAAAAGTCAGTGTCCTCACTGACTAACTTTCTGTAGATGATTAATGTTCTGCTATCATTTTTTTAAATGCTGTGTATTTTTTGTGAAGTCCAGATGGCATTCAGCAGTGTCAGCTGCTCATCCAGTTTCTGTAAAACGTGTACCTGATGCAAACAAGATAAGACACACAGGAATCGTACAGAAATTCAAAGCTTTTCCCTTCCACAAAATGTCTTTATTCTTTTGTGTTTGCATTGATGGATGGTCCCCAGTATAGAAGTGACATCAATTCTGATGAAAATAATGTTTCTTGGCATTAAAGTAATATACTAGTGACAATGAATGTCATTACTGGTAACTGAATAAGTAATTATGGGTATTAAAGGGATGAAAGCAGATTTTCTGTACTTCATAGTTAAAACTGAAACGTATCCCATTTGAAGTTGAACTCACAGTGGCCACATTAGTTGCAGGAAAGCTGCTTTTGCTTACAGCAGTTGTGAAGGACACCTCTCAGGGGACATTTCTAAAGTTCAAGAGTTTTTGTTTTCTTTTTAAATAAAAGTAGTTAAACATCATGGCAACACTGATTTAAACATGAGCAAATTAAGCCAATACACAAGTTTTTCTTATGTGACTCCCTGTCAGAAGCTATTTTTTCTCCCTCAGGTTTTTAAGATAACATAAACTGCATCAATCGTAATTCTTTCATAGACAAAATTATGTATAGAAGTCTTAAGTTCTGCCACGCTGTTTACACCATTATAGGTACTTTATATAGGGAAGGGATTGTTGTCTTGTACCAGAATCATTAAGGAGCAATTAGAAGTCTTGTCGGATATTCATACCATCTAACTTAAGCATTTAATTGAGGAGCCTATTTCTCTCTCCTTTGAGAGAATCTAGGCTCCTTATTTAGATAATCTAATTCTCTAGAAGAACATACCTGGCACCACTGACCATATACAGCCCTTGGGATTCCAGTTTAGGGACTTACATTATACATCAAGAAGTTAGAGAATATGAATATTCTCTTACTCCCTGATCTAACGTACAAAAAAAAAAAAAA
>NW_009659655.1:0-1105 GCF_000708025.1 Charadrius vociferus | reverse complement strand
AGTAAATGTGAAATTGCGGGACGATTACTGCACAAATAGGGAGCACCAGTTAAAACTTCTGTTTTCAGACAGGGCAAGTCACCTTAAAGATAGCATTATCATGGTAGTAAAGCAAGTTTCAAGGATATCTTTGAAGGTATTGGAGCCCATTTTACTGGTATAACTCAGGTGATTAACCCAGGAGATTTTCATCTGAAGACAAGAGGTATTATAGCCTGAATTATATGATTCTTTTATGGTAATCAAGGCTTCAGCAGGGTCATCATTCTCTGTCTGCAACCCAGTCACCACTGGAGAGGAAGAGTATCATACCGAAGAGGCAAGAATAGCAGTAAGAATAGCAGCTGCCATAGTCTTACTTCAGCACTGAAGACAATATCTACACTAGTGCAAAAGGGCAGTATCTCAGGAGGGACCTAATCCAGTGATGTTAATTTCTAGTACTAAGTAGCAAAGTCATATAGATATGCTAAAATTAGTGCCACTGCTATCAAAACTATATTAAAAAACCACACCTCCACCCTCTCACTTATTGTCCTATAGGAAACCAACACCTTTCCTCTCAAGGGAAGTCTATCTACATGATTTTGACCCTCCTTGAATTCAGTCAGATCAAAGGTTCATCCAGTACCCTGACTCTTACAGTGAGCAGCAACAGATACTCAGGAAAGAATAAGAGTAGGTCACGTGTAGAGTGTTCCCTCCCTGTTATGCATTTCTGGTTTCTGATAGTCTATATGTGCTGCAAAATCATGCCTTTTCAGCGTTTTGTTTGTTTGCTTGCTTGTTGTTAAGCTGTTGCCAGCTAATTTCACTGTTTTCCCTCATTTTACTTTGTCATATGATGGTCCACGGATACAAATGTGACAATTTCCCAACTATACCAGTTGCTCTGATTAAAGGTAGAGTTTCTCTTCCTGCAAACCTTGGTCTGCCATTCGCTGCTTTCTAGCTCTTGCTTTCTGAGATATGATGATGAATCTACCCTATATGCTTTGCTCAAACAATCCATGATATTTTACACCTTATCATATTCCCCTTCAATTGCCCTTTTCCAGATGAAGAGTAAGGGTCTAGCCTCACTTCTAACAGAGATGAGAAGAAG
>NW_009659654.1:0-1104 GCF_000708025.1 Charadrius vociferus | reverse complement strand
AAAAAAAAAAGCGCGAGGTCATGGGATTTCCCAATCTAAATATAATGGTAAACCCAGACTGACTCCCTTCTTTCTGTGGTATCCATTGTGCTTTGTCCCAAATGGGAAATATGGTTTGCCAGCACAGAGGCAGCATACACTGTAAACAATGACAAGAATAAAGCTAAATATTATGCATATTCATTGCATGCAATCCTAAACACAAATGTCCCTACTGAGTAAAACAGAAAAGAAGATTTATTTTTTTTTTCAGCTGAGGAGCTGCTGGGTCTTTTTAACCCTTTCTTTTTTCAGTTGTGCAATTTGCAATAACATACAACAGTTTTTCACTTCATATATTATGAGCAAGTACTCTTTAAGCAGAGTCTTCTTTTTAATATAACTTAGCTGCATGATAATTTAATTGACTAGTTTCTCAGTGCGGTTCATTGGTAATGACTCATTTCAGGTTTCCACAAGGCAGTGGTACAATTGCTCAGTATGTGCACTTTAGCTTCTCTTTAACTTTTAACTTTTCTAATGAACTCATCTGACATGGGTCTCATTCCTTTTTTTTCATGCTGATGGGGTAAGTATAGGTTCATGTTCTACTTCAGAGTGCCAAGAATTCTGTTTTTTAATGTGAACCCTCAACAAACTGTATAGCAATGCTTTCCATGCAGAATACCTCTTACTTTATCCAAATTCTTAATGGTGTAACATAGGACATATTTCCATATTATTACACTCTCATTTACGTGCTTACCTGTCAAACATAGTTAAGATGGAAAATATTATTTTCTTATAAAAATCAGATCTCTGTCTGGAAGAGTAAACCAAAAAAGTCTGTTAAGATCCTGACCTAATAGGGCTAATTTCCAGAAGGGTAGTAAAACCATAGCCATAACCCTATGGAAGGCAGCTCAACCTGACCCACAAATCTCTTGAAACAGTTGCTCCCAAGTGGCAGTGGACCAAGGTAAGCCAGGATACTTCATTCCACAGCCCCAAAAATTTCCACTTATTTCTGAAGCAATGACCTGGGCTGTAACTCATGATGTAGCGAACCCTGGATTAGATTGGCTGATAGTAAAAGGTAATTCTGTGGCATGGAATTTTTTGTTA
>NW_009659653.1:0-1104 GCF_000708025.1 Charadrius vociferus | reverse complement strand
ATGATTTTGTACACTGGCATAAAGACTTTGCCTTCTCTTTTCCTTTTCTGATAATTCTTATTATTCATTTGGCTGTGTTGACCTTTAATGAGCCTTGAGTTGAAAAATGAAGGGAGGTTTTGGTACGATGACTGCCGGAGATGACTGGTTTTGATCACTGGCTGGTGGTTTGAAACATCCTGGCACACAGCCAGCCATTCAGGTCTGGGTGGGAGCTCAGGTTGAGGTCTTGTGTCCTAAGATGATGAATCATGAAGACAGATGTATTTAAGCTACCAGTAAGAGGAGCTGCTAAGACTTACCTGCTGTATGTAGATTTTTTTGCCTTCCACATTAGAAAGCAACACTAATACTTATAGTCCTTGGAAGAGGAAATGTGAGCTTTCTGGCAGTAGGAGATTGTCATGGTGATAGCAAGGAAATGTGCAGGCACTGGTAAGGCTATAGAGGGAACTTTTTGTCAATAGGTTGCATACGATTATAGTTTTGAAAGTTGCTGGGCAGTCTTGGTCTTCCAGTTGAGTGTGATATCCTGAATTTATAGCAAAGGTGGTTTTCCTAGTTCTGTATTTCTTGTTAATTTTGTGTGTGCTTCTAATGAAGAAAAAAGTTGCTAACCTTGTCTAAACATCTTCATAAATACTGTTGAACATGTAAGGAGTTTGTCATAACTTCTGCAAATCATTGCTTTTGTTTTAAAAGGTGGAAGCTTATTTGTCATGAGTCTACACTCCTTGGTGAAGCTTCATTCTTGAAGTGTAAGTCTTTCCTATTTGGAAGCCCTTTTACAGATGACTTCCAAAATTTAAATAACACTTGGCCCAGGGCTGCCACCTTCAGCTAGATACAAGTCTTAACATATAGAACTTGCTTGGCTTCAATGCTGCAGTAAATAAATCTTTCTTTACTCATTTATTGAAGATCATCAAAATAGCTGTTTGAGGGGAAGTAACAATTTTAAATTCTTAACCTGTCCACTCATTTTTGGCTTGCTTCTGGCAAAAGGATTATCAGTTTGGACAGTTCTCCGTGTGCAGCAGATTAGTAGTTAACAGAAAAATTATGTCAATGTTACCTTGCAGACACAGGACTTTTTTTTTTTTT
>NW_009659652.1:0-1104 GCF_000708025.1 Charadrius vociferus | reverse complement strand
TGAGAGTTTACATATGCTCAGCAAAGAGCCACCTCTTCTATCACACTGGAAGAGCCTGTATATGCCATTTCTTGCATCCAAGTCTCCAATACCACGCTGAATGCCAGGCCACTAAAAAGCTAGCTTGAGGATAATTTTGAAACCAGACATTTTCCCATGTTACTTTTCAGCATACCGCACAACATTCATGCTGTGCCTCACCTTATTTCTAATGCCTTCAGATTAATGCATTATAAAATTTAGAAGGCTGTAAGTAAAGGCTGTAAGTACATTCTGCTGCCGGCTGCTCCCTAAACATCTTGAAATTCCACATTTCAACCTGTCACAAAATCCCAAGGGATTCTGCCTCTCCTGTCATTCCTTTTCCTGAATGTTCAGTTTGCTTTCTGTCTACTTGCTATCTTTGTTTTTCTGTGCTCACTCATGCCCTTGTCTGGGACAAACAGCTGTTGCCAGTGTGTGCATTTCTCCTGGATGGGCTGCTGCTTTATTTGTGTGGCTGCTGCCCTTGGCAGCTGCTGCGTGGAGTACAGTCAATGAGGTGAAGAGCTTGAAAGGAGTCACCGGTGCTTTCCCATTTCCCCAGTAAAGAGACCTCCTGGCAGGGAAGGTGGAGTTTTGGCAGTCTTCCCTGATTCCTTCAGTTCTCTGATCCCCTCTTCAGTAACCCCTCTGCCTCTTCCCTCCATCAGCCAGTGAATGACAGAAAATGAGCTGGTCCTTGCAAACCAGCTGTTCCCTGGCAGCTGTTAGATGGTGTCTTGGACTTGTGGGGCCAATCACACTGCTGGGAGTTCTGGAGCAGGTTTTACACATCAGATGTGTCACTTCCCCGTTCCAGAAAAGTGTCCTGTGAAATCCAGCACACATTTGCAGCTTAAAGTTTTATAGAGAGCATGCTAAGAAAGGCTCAGACTGGACAAAAGGGAAAACTTTTTCACCATGAGGATAATGAAGCAGTTGATCAAGTTGCCCAGGGAGGTGGTGCAGTTTCCGTCCTTGGATATTTTCAAGTCCAGACTGGATAATGCCCTGAGTAACTTGGTCTGATCTCATCGCTGACTCTGCTTTGAGCCTGAGGTTGGACTAGAGACCTCCTGAGAT
>NW_009659651.1:0-1103 GCF_000708025.1 Charadrius vociferus | reverse complement strand
CAGTCTGTCTAACGCATGCCACGGCTGTAGGTTTACTTTTGGGAACACATGCCTGAGTTGACAGCCAAATGGAGGCCTTTTATAGCCACACGCTTGTCTTAAATTTTAATGGTAAACTGCTAAAGCAACTAGATGGCCTATACTGACAATATGATGCACAGCGTGTGTGCAGTTGGTGGGGACTCTACACTATGCAAGCTTGAAGCCTCAACCTCTACAGTTGCAAGCAAAAGGGTGAGACTTCCACACAATGGATTACAGCACAAATTCATGCCCAGACTACAGTGTCCTACACCAAATCTTAACCTACTGAATTATCTAGGCTAAATTAATCAGTCCTAATCCTTAGATTCTCTTCAAGCAGCCTGCATTAGCAGAAGTAAGGAGATCTTGTTCAGGCATCTCTATACAATATTCGCTCCTCATGATGAGCCTAGAAGCCATTTATTTGAGACAACCCAGAAAGGAGAGAGAAGATGAAATACAACTCATGGTGGACATAATATTCTTCTCCTGTACTCACTCTGAGCTCTTCTGAGCCTGAATGGACTGGAAACAGGTGTAGAGAATCCTGCCTGTCTAAGAGAGACAGCAGAAAGTCAGATTCCAAGAGCAAAAAATCATCTAAAACCCACACATTCCTTTAGGAAACAGAATATGCTTTCAAATAGCATTTTAACAGGTTGTAGAGGTACATACTTTTTGCTTTGACTGATATGCAGGAACTGATTACAAGCAGATACTGACATACCCATTAACTATAAAAAAGTCTTAATATCTACCTGGAAAACCTACACAAGACACACCACCATTGGCTTATCTCATACTATAGCAGCATCTCCTAAAGAGGCTAAAAGCACAAAGGTGCAATAAGCTATATCTGCTGGACGGAACAGCTGAAGGGCACTCACACATTTCAACACACACACATACCGCAGCCATCTAATGCAGTCCCAAAACCCTAGTACCAGCCCAGGTCTGCTGGCTGGAGAGCCAGGCTGTGGCTCAGCACAGAGTAATTAATAACTCATTCTTTTGTCATTCGGAGTATGATCCAAACATCACCATTCAAGTTGTGCTTTGACTGTGCTCCAAGCAGAGCT
>NW_009659650.1:0-1103 GCF_000708025.1 Charadrius vociferus | reverse complement strand
TGAGGGTTATGGTTGGTTTGACTGAGCTAAATCTGCATGAGGCAGTAATCCTTTGAATTCAGTCTGGTGGATTGTTACCATATCCATGTGTGGACTTGGTTCACTATGTTTAGGATTTTATTGAGAAATTGCTGATTATTTATTCAGGCAGAAAAATAAGACTGCTGAGTTTGATCATCAAAACAAAGTAAACATTGGTGTGGGGATTCAAAGATTTGAGTGGTTTGTTGCATTGTAGATGTATATTCCTTCAGGGCAAATTCCCTGAATGCTTATACTGGGTACTAGGGTTTAATGCAGATAACCTTGGTTCAAATGAACTTGGGGTTTTAGAATTGTGCTTTAATGAAAATCAAGGAGCCTTTTTCTCTATTTTGCATTTTAAATCTTTCTGAGAAATTGTAACCGTTTCTGTTTTAGACTTTTATGCTCTAAAGATCAATGACTAAATATTTCAATATGTCCAAATCTCCAGAATGTACGTGAGAAGGCTGGGAAGAACGTGCACAAAACAGTCTAAATCTTTCTTATGTGAAGTGGGGTGTGGGCACATAAAGGAAGTATTTTTGTGCTATTAAGTAAAATAAAAATATCTCTAAATGGCGTTTATTTCATCCTTTTTGACTTCTATATTTGTATTCTTTATAATGTACATAATATATTAATACAGTCATACATGTGTATAATTTGTAAATACATATGTATTTACTGGGGGTGCATGCTCAAAAATGTTTTTCTGCTGGAAGCACATGATCAAAATTTGGAGGCCACTGGTCTAAACGAATACTGACACTCAAGTTATTTGTACATGCATTCATCAAAGATGCAGCTATTCCAAAAATAAATCTGCAAAACTAACTTTTGTGAAATGCTGCCTAGGGTAGATAAATGAAAAAACCTCTTCTAAACTGGTGTGTTAAATGAGAGAGTTAATGAACTACTTTGTTTTATTATGGCAGTCATATTGTCTACTTGAGAGTAACTTTGTTTTTCTGCTTCAGTAGACATAGAAGGAGTATTTTAAAGCACTGAAATTATTAATTATAACATCTGAACCAACCTTTTGGTGTGTTCTTGTGGCAAACATTTGGTTACTGAGAAGT
>NW_009659649.1:0-1103 GCF_000708025.1 Charadrius vociferus | reverse complement strand
ATGATATGATATGATATGATATAACATATGTTTTATTTGTTTAGCTGATAAACCACGTTTAAATTCTTTTACAATGTAAGAAGACTTAAACTGGAACTTAATAAAAGGTTTCTTATTAATTAGAATTCACCACAGGTTTATCAGACACAAAATAATCCACGGAAACCTGGATTTAAACAGTTTATTACACTGCTGTCTGATTTTATCAGATAAAAGTGGTATAGAGCAAGTCCTAGTTAAGACAAAACATAAATCAGTCTCTAAACACAAACTCCACAGCATGTTTTTGACTGGCAATGGATACCAAAATTACCAAGCTGAGAGAAGTACTCTATGCTTGATGTGGGCTGATGTTAGTCTGCCTTTTGGTTAGTAAGGAGAAAGAAAGGGTCCTCCAGAGAAGATTTAAAATGTATCTGTACTATCTTGTTGGCTTGTCTTCTTTTGTGCACTGTCCTCTTAGCTGTCTAACTGTCCACACTTGATGTATATTTGTCACATTCGGGCTCTAATCCAGGGTGAGCAAAGCAGTTCTCTAGCCAGAATAGTTTAGTTATTATTAAATAGTTTAGTTATGCCTGGATTCCTCACATTATTTCTGCTGTGTCCTGTAAAGTAGAAAATTTAAATAAATCAAGAACTCCTATAACTGGTAACGGAAACCTTGGTCATGAAAGGCGTGCAGTTATCTAAGATTTGACTTGACATAGTGCTCCCAGAAGCCATACCATATTTAGCACTGCTGGTTATTTGAGCTTACTGTAACTATATGACTTCTTCATACTCTTATAAATTAGCTAAAAAAGAGATTTTTCTCTTGTGGAAAGAATTTCAGAACAAAGCAAAACAAGTTGAATGGAAGATTGCTGAAGAAGTTCATATAAAAAAAAAATTGCAAGAATTAGGTGAAGAGAGGCTTAAACCTGTCTGCTTGCAATCACAGGAAAATGTCTTTGCCTTTGAGTTACCAGACATTTTTTGCTACATAATGCTATCTTGGACCTAAGAAAAATGTTCTGTAGAAAGCTGCAGTAAAACTGATACACTTGGCTTCCAAAGGAAAATATTACAAATCACTCCAATTGTAAAGGGAAAAAAAAAAA
>NW_009659648.1:0-1102 GCF_000708025.1 Charadrius vociferus | reverse complement strand
TTTTTTTTTTTCATATTGACAGGATTATTTGCCTCCAGGAGGAAAATATTTATATGGTTAGACAGGTATTTGGTATGATGATTTAGATAAATCCTTCATGATGGCATCTAGCGCACTTTATACTGAAGTATAAAAGCATGACATGCAGCACATCATGAATATCAGCATAAGCAATAGTTGGTAAATAGCTACATAGGGCTTGTTGTTTTGACATTCTTTCACTGAATCCTTTGTATGACTCTTTGTATTTTACTAGTGCTCCTTAATAATAAAAAAGTAGGATTACCTTCAGAATTTTCCTCCAAAGGGCACTGTTCCTATCGTGTGTAAAATGTACTCTGCAGTTATCAACTGTATTTCATGCATGTTGCTGATTCAAAGTGGCTGAAGAAGTCGTATCAAAACGAGATTTTGCAACATCCTAGTCAGCAAAAATAATGTGCCAATTCAGGATGAAGCTGTCCTCAGATTTTGCTTTGCCAATAAAAAATTCTGCATGGCGATAGAGTCCTCCCTTTTCAAAAAAAACCCCTCAGATTGTGAGAGAATACACAGTGATAATCAAAATTATATTCACACGAAGTTTAATAGTTCGTTAGAAACCGAGTTGAGCTTTTTCCCAAGTTTTCCTCACTTAATTGCTTATTCATAATAACACAATGAAGGTGTAAAATGTGGTAAGGAAGAGGATCACAAGGAAAGGGATGGTAGTTCTGGTATCTTCCAGTGTCACAAGTGCTTAGTCACTGTGTGCTGTTTCCATGTTGGGAAAGTCACTGACTGGATGTATCTGTAAACTGGATAATTTTATTTTCCTAAACTAACTGATAACTTCCTTTTCCTGTCTTGGGAAGTCAACGAATAATGTAATTGGAGTAAAGTATCTTCTAAGAGACACTCTTGTGAGTGAAGAAAAACAGAAGGGTCTGGTGAAATGAGAAATGTTTAAAATAAGGAAGCACTGCTGATGTAAATGTATGTGGTCATTTATAATCCTTGGTTCTATCTGTCACTTTGATTAAGAGGTAGAGAATAAACACTTTTAAATGTATCTGTAAGATTGCAAGCATCATCAAATACTTCTAGTAAGATCCTTAGCACT
>NW_009659647.1:0-1102 GCF_000708025.1 Charadrius vociferus | reverse complement strand
ATTTTTTTTTTTATTTTTATTTTTTAGAAAAGGCAGCTCTGATAAGGCCAGATAGTCTCATTTTCAATTTTGCTGAGTGTTGCCTTTCTGTATAATCACAATCAGTGAAGCGATTCATGAAGTAAGTCATTACTTGCTGAGCAAAAGTAAGAAGCTCTGGCCCTTTGCTCATTGCTCTAAGATATATGTATATTCCATGTGGTAAGTGAAAGAAACTGCTTTTAGAAGGCCCAGTAGAGCATACAGTGTGATATTGAAGCTGCAGTGTGAGTCTCTAGGGCCAGAATTTTGTTGACATATTGAGAAGTACGTTCCAAGAGTTAGGGGAGAAGCAAAAATCATTGTGTTCACAAGTCCTCCTTCCCAGGTCTCAGCTAGTTGTAGAAATTGGGATGTTGTAGAAACAGTGATAGGAGGCACTGTAGGTGATTCTGTTTGCTTCTCTTCGTGGCTGGTTGGAAAAATGGTTTGCCCTTGATTCACGCAGTTATTTTGCTGAAAGATACACAAGTCTAGGCAAGACAGGGGTGGTGACAGCTGGAAAAGAAAAACTTCAAGGACAGAACAAAAATGCTGTCAGGAGAGTATAATCTGTGTTTCTTTTCCAGCTGGTGCTGTTGAAAATCAAAGTCCTGCCTCTAAGCTTCAGGACCTGAAGTGGACAGGATTCTGACATCTGGCCTGATCTGTACATTTTCAATATTTCTTCATTAGCATTATGGTTAAGCATGCGGAAAAGTGGAAAATGTATGGCGTGAACTTTGGGACTTCTAGTTGGAGAAATATGTTAAAGAAGTTCTTTCTTTTGGTGTCTTGCTCTTCATCCTCCTAAATTGCTATAGGAAAGGCAATCAAGCTCACTGTGTGTCTTTTTTAAACTTTGTGCATCTGCAGGTTCTTGGTAATCTGAGATAGGATGATGGCATGTTGAGGATAAGAAATACAGGATAAGGATAGTAATATGAATGACTGATTGTTTTTGCTACTGTGGAAAGCAATTGCCTGAGGTCAATCACAGAAGGAATTCAGACTGATTGTGTTTAACAGATGTTTTCTCAGATTCATAGCTATTTTAAAAGTCCATAGATTTGTCCAAAGATGA
>NW_009659646.1:0-1102 GCF_000708025.1 Charadrius vociferus | reverse complement strand
GTTTTTAAGAAACATGCGGACCAGATGGAGAGAAGGCAGAGGACAGCAGAAGGAATGATCAGACATCTAGAAAACATGGTCTAAAGGGAAAGGTTAAATTAACTAAGATAGTTTTGCACAGGGAAAAATAAAAAAGGGGAGATATGGTCACACAAATATGTGGAAGGTGCAGAAGTACTTTATGCCCTCTGGGAATAGGGTAGTAAGTCACAGATGAAGTAGAGAAAGGGGAATTTAGGCAAGACATGAGGAAAAACTTGCTTATGGTACAGATAGACACTCCAGACAATGCTTGGAGAGGCTATGAAGTAATCAGATTTTAGAGAAAGCACAGATGCACATTTTTCAGAAGTGATTTAAACCCAGCTGAGCCTGATCTTTGGAAGAGGAGCAGTCTAGATGAGATCCTCCCAAAATTCCTTCCAATTCTGTTTTCTAAGGCTTCTCTCTGACCTGACACACTGGATCAGTAAATAATACAGAAAACTATTACATGGATCACTGGGATGGCAGATAATAGTAGAAGTGTATGATGTATTGTAATTATTAACGCATATGCATTAACGCAATGCTCTATGTTCGTGCTTTGTATTGACAGTCACAGCATGAAACAGCAGCATAAACCATTTGGAAAAACCTGTTACGCTTAGAAAACCCCAGAAATTCTCATATGTAATATAGCCATTAGGGAAAAAATGTCCTTAGCAGACCATAGGGGAACCAGTTACTTCCTGTCTTTGCATCAAACACTCAAGAATCAGACAGACATGCCAGTCTTTGGCTGAAGGAAGAACAGGACGCTCCTAATAGGAAGATCGTAATATGTAGAATAAAATTATAATGCAGAGCACAAGAAGTCCAGCAAAAGAAACTGTAAAATATCATCTTTGAGGCTTCAACCTTTCGTATCAATCTAAAAAAGCAAATACTATACAGGCTCTTCTGACTTCGGTATGGATCTCCATGGGCAGAAAGCTGTGTCCACATAGACAAAGCAGGATTGTGGGATTAACATATTAAGTGCCCTTTGCATGGGTCTCAACAGAGAAAACTCCAATTGTATACTCTCTTTGCAAGTCAGCGCAATTAAAAATAAAAAAAA
>NW_009659645.1:0-1102 GCF_000708025.1 Charadrius vociferus | reverse complement strand
GCTCACTGCACTCAGCTGCTAATGCCTCCCCCCTGGCCTAGCAGGCTTTCTCGCCGATTTGTTAATTCGTATTGCAAACGCTCCCGGCTACCTTCCGCATGCCCGCCAGCCTACTCCTCTCACATGTGCTGATCTGGAGACCTGAGCGCGGTAGTAATGCTGCGATTTAGATTCCTATTGATTAAAATGGCGCAACATGTTTTTGTGGTCAGGAGCTAACCGATAAATGTCGAGTTCTTGGGGAGTTTGATTCCTCAAGGCCAAGCTGCAGTACACTGCCCGACTTACTGCTAATGGCAACTTTTCTTCATTGCTGTTGACTCTGAATTCTAATGGCTGGTGTTACAGCCATCTCTCTGTTTATAGTTCACTTAAACAAAGTGCTCGGAGGCCAGCCTAACCCTATTCCTATTCAGGAATTTTCCTGAAATGAACTATAGCTACAAAGACCTCCAGTGTGCTATACAGAAGTTGTGTTGTACTTGTGCTTTGAGACTTAGAATTTCTCCAATTAGTTATGCTAGTGTAATACTTCTGTCTTCAAATTTGTTACAGTAGAAAGTAATTTGCCCCCAAATATGCATATTTATATTCATATAATTGTTTATTTATTCTCCAAATAAACTGAAGTGGATGATGGCAATAATTACGTTACTGTTCCCAATCTCCCATTCATCAAATCGATTTTTGAATTCTCAAAAGTTGTTTTCAACGCAGCCTTACTTTATGCTTCCTACTGAATTATTTCAATTGAAAAAGGACTTTCTGACCCATTCTCACTTCCTGTTCGAAGGCCTGGATAGCGACAGCAGTATGTTAGCAAGTTGTCAACCTGCCCAGATGGTGAATATCCAAGAATGCTGAAAGAGCTTCAGAATAAACAGGCTGATCTGCTAAGAATACACAGTCCTTCATTAAAAACCATTTATGTGCAAAAGAACTGGAAGTAACAAATATTGTGTCTATTTTTATAAAAAGTTCATGGGATAATCAGGGGAGTTTCAGACCAGTAAGATCCGCATTTATATCTGGTCAAACATCTGAAATGGCAACTGAAAATGGAAGTGTAAAATTCTGGGAGAAAGTAGGTAACTAAACAAGC
>NW_009659644.1:0-1102 GCF_000708025.1 Charadrius vociferus | reverse complement strand
TTTTTTTGATTTTCAGGTACTGTCTCTCCTTGAGCATACTGAAGGACTTTCATGCTCTGTTGTTTGAACATCAGAGTACTTTGAAATAAATCACTTCTTTTAGGGAGGAGGCATATTTTCAGTAACGTTCACCCTTTACTTGTTAGCTTAAGAAATTTACAGAATTGTGCTTCATTTTCTCCTTCCTCCCCTAAAGATAATTAATTTTCAGTATCTTCCAACTTTTAAGACCATCCAACTTCCAATTCCAACTTTTAAAACTATATTGTACAATGTCTTTTGCAGGCTGGATTGTGATTTCTGTGATTTCTCTTCCCCACTAAAGCAAGGATTTTCCTAGTTTAGATTTGTGCTAAAACACTATTTGAGTTATCAGCTCTAACATTCACCAGCCTGGCAAGAGGTGTGCTCTTTTGAAAGTAGCCTGCCCTATAAAGCCATGTATTGAGCTTCAGCTGGAGCTGAAAAAAAGATATATTCACAATGTGCCTACAACCCTTACTCCTACCTAGAGTCTGTTTGAGTTAAATATTTTGTCAAGAGTCTCATTCCCCGCCTAAGTTTGGTTATATGAGATTTTATGGATGTGGCATGATTTTTGCTTCAAGTTTTAACTGACATGTTGGATTCATTGATGAAAAAGCAAACATAAAACTTACTGCGTCTACAGAAGACCTAACATGCATCAAACTCTTGCTGTTCTCTAAAAAACACTTAAGAGATCAGACCAGATTAATCTTGAAGCCTCAAACTCAACGGATGTGATTCTAGCATGCTGGAACTATTTTGTGGTTCTACATGCTTAGGTATTTCATTTAATCAGAACTCTTTTCACCTGGAGCCTAACTTATTAATTGTTTGCTGAAAAGGCATTTCATTTCTTTGAGAAAGTTGCATCTATACACTTGGGGATGATGAAATATTACATTAAATAGTTACATGTCTGTTGACCTCTTTTTAAACATCAGCTTTAAATTAAAGGGAATAAAAGTCAATGTACTCCCCTCTGTTAAGTGCATTACGTTTCTTCCTAGCCAGTATATTGAAGGTTGCCATCACCAAGAGATTAACTAGGTGCAATGCGCTTTTGTTTTTTTTTTTT
>NW_009659643.1:0-1101 GCF_000708025.1 Charadrius vociferus | reverse complement strand
TTTTTTTTTTTTAAAGTAGGTCATGTGAAACATGAATGCGTTGGATCAACACATCAAGAAGGCTTGGTGTATCTCAGTTCAGGCGCTCAGCATTTGATACCACTACTCTGCATGCCATCCAGCCATCACATCCACTGGGTGCTTCCAGTTCACTTAGCACTTCTTCAGAGAGAGATGGAGAGAAAAGGATTCTTTCTCAGAATAACTGGCAATTTATGGGAAGGGCCAACAGAGAGAAAAGCACAGAACCAGGAACTCTAGTTCTCCTCATCCATGACTGGTGCGTGTCACAACCTGAAACACCTCCCACCTGACAGCCACAATAGGTCCAAAACTTTTCTCCTGACAGGAGAGGTACGAAATGTTGGAGCTACTCACAATATATCCATTTTCTTCTCCTCTATAAGAAAAGAACAGCCTACTTACTTCTTTAAATCAAGTAGTAGTATGACTGATGCACATCTTAAAGCCCAGCCTTCGGAGCTGATTGGTGACCCATGAGAAAAGAAGGTACGTGATTAATTCTGTAAGATAGTTCATCAAGTGATTGCATAAAATGGCCAAGAAACATTCGTGCAGCGGCACAAAACTTGAAAGCTAGGGAACATGCTCCTGCAATGCACATTCAGAACTTCAAAACACACATACTTGTTGGACTTTAAGGACCAACAACAAAATTATATGTCAGAGCACTAAACTACTTGACTCACAAACAATTAAAGCACTCTTCCAGCATAAATTATATTTTGTAGGGTTACTTTTCTCAGGCAGTATATACAATAAAGTGGATATGCTCACAGGAGTTGTATTGAACTCTTAGATTTCTTTTCCTGTAAGTTTTGGTCTAACTCCCTGAATGTAGGGAGGTGTGGGATGGACCCCCCAAAATGAACTCGACTAGGTCTGCCTAACCTGATGCTGGAGACTTACTCTCTGGGGCAGCAGGGGACTTAATCTTATAAAAAGCGGCATTAGGTTGTATGGTTTTGCGTTTCCTAAATTCAGCATATGGTTATTCCCACCCTTACTATTTTGGATGGGAAGGAAAGATGCCCAAGGATGACAAACACTTCTCTTATTTCAGACCTACCTCTCCTCCTC
>NW_009659642.1:0-1100 GCF_000708025.1 Charadrius vociferus | reverse complement strand
TTTACCTCAAACCAGGACACTTGGCCAGTAGGCCTTGCAGATCCAAAGGCCGATAGTGCACACCTGGGGTTGTTGAAGCTGCAGGAAGGGAGCCCCAGAGATCCCCCAGCACTGCAGGGGAGTTAGTTAACAAGCTAACAAAGATTGTTTCCGTTCTTTTCATACCAGCTGAGGACCTGAGACAGAAAAAAAAGACAAACAAACATTCTCCTTCAGCCTCAGAGACAGAGGAACCATTTTTATTAAAACACTCATTAATAGTAGTAATTTGCCTTTCGGCAAGAAGCAAAATGTGACAAGTTTGAGCCTGCTTGCTCACAGTTTTCAAAACGGAGGAGACACCAGAAAACCAGGTATTAACCTAAAAAAAATTGCGTGCCACCTCACCACTAGTGCTTTCTTCCATTCCTACAAATATATATGACTGTGTCACCATGGGCTGGCATTAAATGGAGAAATTACTGGTACTTAGGGAAGTAACATCCTTTTACAAGACTTTACGTTACTTAATGGCAAGTTTCCTGGTAGTTGCTATGCCCCAAAATGAGATTGCATTGGGAATAGGAAATGCTCTCAGGGATGTTGCTCCTGGGGGCCACTGAGTTGCACACTATTTTCAAGAAAGGTTCCTTGCATTGCAATGCAATGACAGGTGACGTCCAAGTTACAAAAGCTGTTATCACTGAGAGCCTGAAGCATGTATGACGCTATTCTGACCTTTAGTTCACTGCTTCTACTTACTTTGCTTGCTGCTGATATAATGCACACGTGCAGAAAAAATATCCTGATAATCAGATTTCTTTTGCTATTGCCTCATTACAGGTATACTGGTAACTCTGAAAATTTATTTAACCACGTCCTAATACTACCTTGCCTAAGTGCTGTTGATCCTTGGTGTCTGAACTTAATTGCAGGAGACATCTGGCACCATTAGTTTTGAATTCGTGGTTTGGGAGTTCACCTACAAACACAATTCTCATTGCCACAGGAATTGGTCCATCATGCTGTATCACCTCTTTTGTCGCATGGCCAAAAATGTAACTAACTGACTTGAACAGTAGATGGCGTTTCTTAAAGTAAAAACTTAAGGCAAGACCTTA
>NW_009659641.1:0-1100 GCF_000708025.1 Charadrius vociferus | reverse complement strand
GTGTATAACTGTACGCACGGGTGTTGGATCCTTCCCTGGACCCCACTTGGATCAGCTGTGCCGACAGGCGCAGTCTGGACGTGCCCATGCAGGGAGAGGTGGTTTGTTTGAGCTACACCAAGGAGAGCTACTAGAGAAGGTGTGTGACGCTGGTGTGGGAACCAGGGGTACTAGAAGCAATTCTCCCTGGGGAAGAAGCTGTTGGCTGGGGTACCCTGTGGTGGCAACAGTGAAGCCCGTAGTGACCTCAACTGTGTGGGATCAGGAGCACAGAGTGATGCTCTTGCCTTGGTGAAGGCGTTTCTAGGGTCTCTGACGTTGTTATGGTCTTTTGTTCATCCTCATCTCTCTTCTGTGCATGTGAAGAGAGACGAGAAAGGGCTCGGAGCGTGGTTGCCGTGCTTTGGGGTGGCGCCATGAGCACTGCTTGAGTGGCACCTTCGAGTGCAGCCAACCTCTACCCTCTCCATTGTCTTTTCTTCTGTGTCCCCACCGTTCAGTCGGAAGCCCCATCACAGTGCCTCAGCACAGAAGCACCAAAATCCAGCAAATCTTACCTATGGAAAATGGCATAAAAGACTCCCTTTTCCAGAACTGGCCGTCCTTCAGGAAATGCCCAGGGTTAAAAGTGTCGGGGGTTTCCCACTCATTCTTGTCAAACATCAGGAAGCTTAAATTTGTCAGCAAGACAGTGCCCTAAGAGGGGAAAAAGACAAATAAATTGCACTTTCTCTGTCACTGGCAGCAGGAGGAGCATTTTTGTCTTCCAGTCTCCTCCCCACAAAGAACATCCACAGTCAAATTCTGCTGCAATTATCTGTCCAACGCTCCTCCACACGGCCAGTTTTTCCTACTTCTTGTCTGTTTGGAGGTGCAATGAGTATACACGCACATTTTTCCCTCATCAGCATCATTTTTATTTGCTCTAATCTTGGGCCAAAGTTCCTGTAAAAGCTGTGAGTTGGGATCTGTGCCTTGATGGTGTGCCCGAGGGGGTGTGTCGCCCCACAGCGCTCTGCACCCTTCAACGTGCTGGAGAACGTTGTCTGGATGACAAAAATACATGTTCACTAGGAGTGAACTCTGGACTGGGCAGAGAC
>NW_009659640.1:0-1100 GCF_000708025.1 Charadrius vociferus | reverse complement strand
TGCTGTAATGCTGTCATAGAAGGCCACTAAACTTGTCAGGCACAATTTGTATTTCAGCTACTGTTTTCTCCATAATGTTCATAGCAGAAAATTATCTAAAAGATCAACATAATCATTATATCAGAATTGGATTTCACCATTAGATGCTGTCTTAACAGACATAATCTTCATAAATGAAAATAAAATTAAGCCTTTCACTAAGTCCAGGCAATGTCATATTTCTGGCATTAGTAAAGGCTTTTATTTTAAAATTGCCCTGTAGAAATGATATATCAACCTCACAGTAGAGGGGAAATCTTGAAATCATTAATGTTAATGAAAATTTTGCCATGGAACCAGGTTTTTACCTAAAAATACTTATGCTACTTTTTCAGCAACTCCCTGGCTGCAGTCTTACAACACAATCTACTGCAGTCTTGGTAAAAGGATCTGGGCTTGGACTCAAGCCTCAATCCCTTATCAGACCAACTCAACTTCTTGTTTCAGTCAGCTGTAAACAATTGATACTATCACTGAAAAGTGCAAGAAATCTGTTACAAATAACATTATCTGTCCTTGGAGAAATGTCATTCTCCCCTTTACACATAACACTGACCTTTCTGTAATATTAAACTATATGTAGGGTCATTAGCATTTCAGTGTGCTCAAAATTCAGAGCCCGTATTACTGTGCTGTAAACACATGCAGTTTTCTCCTTCCTAAAGGAAGAAAGATGTCAAGCTCTAGCTCTGCATTGCCCTGCACCTACACAGGTCACAAGGAAAGAGATACGAACTGCGAGATGTTTGAAAACAAGAACAAATAGTCTAAATGAATCAATTCCTTCAGAATGTCTTAAAGTGTTTGAATGACAACAGAAATATTGGTGAGAATTCTTAATGTCTTGATGATTTTAGAAAGGCAGCATTCATGCACATTTGTACAGGATTCTGCTGTGACTTCTTTGTCCTTGCAGCTTGCATAAATACGCAAAAGTCCTTTAATTGCAATGGTTTATATTTCATATCAGGTGAAAAGTGCAACAAAATAGTCACTGAGACCAAAAGCAGAAACAGGATGAACTACATTCTGATATCTAGATGATCTTTAAGGTCCTTTCC
>NW_009659639.1:0-1100 GCF_000708025.1 Charadrius vociferus | reverse complement strand
AATGAAGTGAAGAGCTTCAGTTCAGATGGAAACCGTATCTCAAGTTGTGGTCTATATCTCTGATGTAACGTATTCAAAATGCAGTGAATTATACAGAATAATCAGTTGTCAAGTTTCATGAAGTGAGATTCTATAATTTGTAGTGCACATTCCTATATTAAAGGGTGGTTCCTTCAGTGATGGACTTTTCTACCATTTAGAGTATTTCCATTTACATATTTATGCTCATGAGTTTTAAAAGCAGGATGTACACACATATCTTTTGTTAGACATACATGACAGCTTTCAATGTCTTTTGACTTCTTGGCTTCCATTTACAAATTTTCTGATAAGTTTTAGTAGTATGTTCTTATTCTAGTTTAGCACATGAATTAACCATTATCACACTTGAGTACAGCATACTGAGATCAAAATTACCTCAAAGCCTGTAAGCAACTATTCATCAAAACTAATTATCCCATTTCCTAATTTGTTTTTTCATTGGTAGTTCAGAATATAGTAGAAAATTACATGAAAACAGATCCTGATGTGAGGAATATCTGTGCATATCCATGCTCTCCCCATTTCATGCCATGGACACTATAATCAAAATCTGTCTTCCTAAGCTTTTGTGGGCAGTTTTCAAAATTGAAGCCTCAGAGAAAAGTGAGAGATATTCTATGTGATCACACAGAACACCATTTTCCACGGTTCTTATTATAAAATACAGATCAGGAGGCCTCTTTGTCTTCTCCCTTACATCAGGGTGGATCAGAAACAATGCGCTATAAACTGTTGGATTACCTTGATGTAGAATTAGTGGAAAAGGTGAGCCAAGCCAGGGACTTCAATCACTACACAGCATTAAATATCTTCCAAAATTGGTTACCAAGACACATAAGGTTTAATAGTTGGAATGAATTTTGCAGTATCTCCATATGCTTTAGTTACTGGTAGACGTAACAACCCAACAGATTCAGGTGGTTCAGGCCACTTGGCAGCCCCAGAAAGAGGACGGGATTCTTGCTGGAAATGTTCTTTAAAGGGACTGTATCTTCAGTTATGTTCCAATTTAATAGTTACCCTCTGTGTTTTCTGAGTCTGTTCTCCTTAAAAAAAAA
>NW_009659638.1:0-1101 GCF_000708025.1 Charadrius vociferus | reverse complement strand
GAGAGGTGGGGGAGAGCATCTGCCATTCGTTTCAGTGGTCAGTCTGACTCAAGCCACGACAGTATGAAAGGAAAAGCTGACAACTTTTTTCATTGCTGATTCCTGCACAGGGCAGATTAGTTTTATACTGCTGTTTTGGTCATATTTCTATACTCATGTTACATCAAGACATCTTCAAATGCCTTCTTTGGATCAATACCAAAACCAGAGTTGGTTTGATTAAAAGCGCAGGTGTGGTAAAGAGGGGGTGCATCAAATACTAGGTAGTCCAGATGCATTGATCTGAGGTGGCTGCTTTGTTTTTAATTATGGCAGATATGCATGGCTCCCTCATTAATATGAAGAAGTCATAACACTTGAAGAAATGTCTATGTTTTATAAAGTTTCAAAAAGCTACACTGGGGTTAGAAAATTGCAAATTATAATTCAAGATATATTAAATGTACAAAGGAAAAAGGGTTTTAAAGTATTGGATTTTTTAAAAGCCATTCAGCATTGTTGTACCTGTTCCTCTGTCAGCCTTAATAAATGTTCAGTTTCAGTGGGAGCAGAGTTTTGTCAATGAAATTGCATTTTCTTGTTTGCTTTTCCACCCAACATGTATTACTTCTTCTAGTACTTTGCCACTATGCAGCTATAGTAATTCTAAATGGGAGACTTCAGCTATCCTTGACAATTGTTTTCTTTCAGCACATTTTACATTTCATGCTTCTTCACTTCTATGCCAGAAGTCTGTCAAAAATTAATGTGAATTAAAAAGTAAGAAAAAACATATAGGCTCACTGGGATCTCATCTCATTCTCCTGACAACTTGGTCCAGTTTCCTGCTCTGAGCAGCTTCCATTTGGGGTGACTACAGGTGGAATTCTCCTGCTCTTATGTATATCTAAGAAGTAGTTCAAGCGGACAAGGCAAACAAGCACAGAAGCTGCTCATGACTTTTCTCCTTTGGCTATTACCAAAGGGACGCTTGAGGTGAAGAAGTGGAGAAGCAGCTCATTGCAGTTAAGCATCTGCCAATGCTTTGCTGATGTAATCTCTTTCCCCTTGAGACGTGTTTGAAAGATGATGTTGCTACCACAGAATCACAGAATGGTCAGG
>NW_009659637.1:0-1099 GCF_000708025.1 Charadrius vociferus | reverse complement strand
TCTAAAAACCTGCTCTCAAACTGGCTTTTTTATACGTCAGCATTGTCATTCAGGGCCAAATGATCTTGAGAAACAATTTATGTGCAAAATTCTCTTTACATTTAAAATTTCAGCTTTAGCATTTATTGAGAACAAAAAGGAATGCCTTAATTCATTGTGTACTTAGTGAAGCACATGAGCACTATTCTTATTTTAAATGTATTTCACATAGCAGCCTTCAGTGACAACTAACACATCAAAATGGAATACATATAATCTCCTTGTCAGAAAACATAACGAAGATTAAAACTGACAGATTAATAAATTGTAATAGAACCAGAGTAATTAAACAAATGCGCTTGCTGTTTAAATGTTAGCCATGTATAGATACAAAATACATTTTAGTGCACCTCTGACACATCTGTGAACCCTGCCGAGAACACACAAACCCAAGAGAACTTCTCTTCTTAGCTGAGCACAGATGCAGGGGGTAGTTTGATGTGATTAACCATGTGCTCATGAGTTACCTAAAAGTTATGTACTTTGTTCTATCTTCTGTCGAGTGTGTTACCACTCCTGCCCTCATTCTTTGACATTTTCCACCAGCCATTGCTCCACTCATCTCCGCGCTGTGAGCCTACACCTCCTTTTCACGGCCAACAGTTATATCTGCTCCCAGCAGGAAATGCACATTTTGTTTCCCATCTGACGTTTCTCACGCTGACTCACAGGAAGAAGCTCTCCTTGCAACGACTCTGAGTGGGGTTATGCTGTGAACTGCTTGGGTAGTGTCACACAAACATAGTCACACTACTTCTTCTATCTAGAAAATGCTGTAAGTTACCACAGATCTGTTCCTAAAAACACTGCACTCAGTAAACTTATGAACTACCAATTCCCTGCTGTATTTTACCTCTTCAAATATTCATCATAAAGTATGGAAAAGTGATGGTCCTCAGTCACATCACTTCATGGGGCCTCTGCAGTTTCTCCGCTGCAAGGTAAATAAGGATTTTAACAGGCTTCCCCCTCCATATCAAGGAATTTGTCAGCCAAAGCTTGCTTTTTGTGAAACAGGAGATTAAACACCCAAAGTATATGGTTTTCTGCCTTTTTTTTT
>NW_009659636.1:0-1099 GCF_000708025.1 Charadrius vociferus | reverse complement strand
AAAAAAAAAACCCAACACAAAACTGCAGAATAATTTGTGGATGTCATGTGACACAATGAGCTACTTCTGTCTGGCCATAATCAATGGACAGAACATTACTCCTTTTTTCCCAGGATATTTAGAAAGTGTTTGACTCTGAAATATATAAATCAAACTGAAATCCAGCCAGTTACAATACAGAAACTTGTTTGGGAGCTGATATGTTGGGGGATTGTTTGTTCTTTGGATAGAAAGTAGTGTTTTCTGACAAAATTAAACAATTCACATGACAGTGTTTCCCTTCATTATATAGTTTGATCATTTCATCAAACAAGTAAACAAACAAAATGTCAGTCAGTCAGAGGCTGCTTCCTGCATCTCCTTTCTATATGGAGAAAGAAGAAAAAGATATATTTTGGAAGCTGATGCCCAGATGACCTGAAAGCCTTGCCCAAAAGTGTGGATGTCATATGAGGGTACAACATCATTTTGCACCTGAATATTTTTTTGATATTTTACTAAGAAGTAAAAGGCATTCACCCACTATCTCAATAAGTACGCAAAAAAGTATTTTGTGTTTGAGAGTTTTTCTGCAAGGGGTACCCTGACTCCTAGTTGTCTTTACCTACAGTTATTTTGCTTTTAAAAAGTCCAGTAGAGCAGTTTAAACCTGATTCAGAAAATGCTAGTTTCAGTCACAGGATTGCCACAATAATTTGTGAAAGGTTTCTAAAAATAAATAAAGGGTGGGAACTTCATGGTTAGCTCTCTATACTCAGTGACATTGTGTCCACTGCCAAGGCTCACAAGGGGGACAATTTTATGAACTATTTCTAGCCTGGTTTGAAGAATCAGTCTGACTTACTCCCTGGTGGAACAGTGAGAACAACTTCCAGGTTTTAAAGGGAAGTTAACCACTTCAAAACCTGGATAAGGACAGAAGCCCTGCCAGACTGTTTTGTAAACCAGCTTCATGCAGACCTCATTTTTGAGTTTTGTAACCTAACCTTGGAAATTAATTTGTAATATAGTTCCTATTGTCCTTCTACACACACGAGAGCCATAATCTTGCAATGTACATGCTGTGAACTGGCAAATGCCAGGAAGTGACACACTGCTT
>NW_009659635.1:0-1095 GCF_000708025.1 Charadrius vociferus | reverse complement strand
GCAGGAAAAAAATCTTGATCAGCACAGCTGAGAAAGGCAGAAGAAATGTTTATAGCAATACTTATTGTTTATTAAGTTAATAATTAGACTAGCACCCATTTACTGTGGGTAGAGATCTAAGGAATAAATGCTCTTTGCTTGGACATTTAAAAATTCAACTTATCACTGGGCATTTCTCACCCATCAGAAACTCCCATCATTAACAAGCCAATCTCCTGTTTATCTTTTGGCAAAAAAATTAGCGAGCTTCTTTTCCACCATGCTCTCATTTTTTAATTAGATATATGAGAACTTAAGTCCAGATGCTACTGCAAGCAAAAAGACACACTGATAATGTAAAGTTTCATCAAAAGGATGATGATGTAAAGGACCTTTGCTGACACAAATACACCAGCCCAATCTTTGTAACAAGGGTCCATAGTACAACAGGGCATCAGATTGAAAGAGCAGAGCATAGGCAAGATAGACCAACTTTCTCTTATCTCAGGGTCGAAAAAGAGGCATGAGAAGACTGAGCCATTTGTATATAGCTATAGGAGAAACTGGTAAGAGCTGGAAATGAAAACTGAGTCTCTTGAAATCCAGCTTAGTGCATGAGCTACAAGACAGTCTACTTTTCCTGTGAAAGCATATATTTAGTATGAGTGTCTTTTAAAGCATCTCAGGAACATCCAGTAATACCTGCCGTGGGGCTTGTCTTTTCTGAAGGAGAGGGGGAAGAGGAGTGTTCCTGTAACAGAAATCACATCCAAATTAAAACCAGAGAATATTAAGATTCAGGGGATGATGTACAGTGAGAAATAAGGAAGTGAAGAGGTAGCACAAATGCACGAAGTAGCCTCCTCTCCAATTAATGGCTTGCTTGACCTTAAATGGATCGCCAGTATTTCCCTTCAACCAGTTTGCATTTGTAACGCTTCTACCTTTGTTCCCTGTTCTTTAATTTATTCCTGCTTCATGAATAGGGATGAATTTTGCCCTCATCCATCCTCATATGCTTCAGTTCCTGCTAACTTCTACAAAATTTCCCTCTGCTAATGGACTTGTTTCACAGCAGTATCAAATCTGTCCAGAGGGAGCAAAAGAAAAAAAAAA
>NW_009659634.1:0-1098 GCF_000708025.1 Charadrius vociferus | reverse complement strand
AAAAAAAAAAAAAAAAAGTGGTTTGTGGTTCATATTTTCATCATCTTGTAACAGAAATTCATAGGAAAAGAAGTATGAAACTGAACAGATACATACTATCCTTATTTTCCACTTGATATTAACATGTTGATATCATAATTAGGAAAAGAAAATCAAGACAGTTTAATCTAACTTCTCCCAAGAAGATTACTTGAAAAATATAAAGAGCTGCATATAGTTACTAATTTAGGAGTTAACTATGACCAATAGATACATGAACACTCAGGTTTCTGAAATCTTGATCACATCTGCTAAGTAGCTTTATAAAAGCTGGTCACAAACAGGGCTCCGATTCCATATATCATTTGGTTGAAAAAGACAAACCAATCCATTTCATTTAAATTTCAAGAAATTATGTTGAGTCTGTTAATGTACAGTATAAAATTAAATTGCTCCACACTGTATTTTTCTCCAAAGTCACAATTAATTGTGAAATTGAGTAGATACTTAAACATACAGAAAAAATGACAATTTTAAAATGGAATATTTCATGCTTAATTGAAAAATGTTATGAATATTTTCCCATTTGGAGTGTTTTACAGTTCTTCACCATTTGATATACACTTCAAAACATGGAAATACAAACTGTGGATCTTCCAGTCTAATACACAGCTTACAGTAAAGAGAACTTTGAATATCCCCTTAGAGATTTCGGCAATGATTTTCCACTCCATTACACCAATTTCATACTGGGGTAAGTCCATTGATGTCAATGGTGTTACATCAGCTTAAAAACAATATGACAGAATAGAAGATCAAGGTTATTCAAGCTCTTATTTACGGTTATGGAAAATTACACACGTCTGATGTACATGTACATAACAAGACTCTGTGTTGTTTTGTATTTCTTTGATAATGAAAATGTCCTCATACACAAAAAGCAGAAAACTGAAGTTGAAACATAACAGGTATTTACCAGCTAAACGTACATAGGTGTAGACAGCAAATGCTGGTTATAAAATAACTATGCAGGATGACAGCTGCTCAGCTAAACTAAAATTAAATGTGAGAAAAGTTTGAATAGACTGAATTTTCAGAAATGAAGACGTCCCAGGAAAC
>NW_009659633.1:0-1096 GCF_000708025.1 Charadrius vociferus | reverse complement strand
TTTTTTTAGTAGTCTGAGGCAAGAAAATTATTCTGTGAATGTCTGTACCACATAAAGGCCCCAAAAGGTCACTGACTAAGTGTCTTCATGATAGTGATACCAAGCAGTAACTTCCTTAGGTACTACAGCATGCAGGTCTACTGACTGTATAAGATATATTCAAGATACAAGGATTCCTGCAGCTGACAGACTGAGGCAGGTGTCAAATGAGTACTTTTCATTTTCCAGGTGGTTTGTCTCATAACCGCTTCATTTTTCATTTACAAAAAAACATTTAGTCTGCTCACGTGATTCACAGTGAACTACACTATACACAGCCCTTCGTGGAAAGCTAGCTTGCCAGAGATAAGAGTTAGCGAGGACACTGCCTCTACTCCCCCTCTGCACAATCCTTGTGAGATAAATGCTACTCAAGCAGCCAGGCTTCCTAGGGGCTTATTTTCCTATAAGCTCCCATTCTACTGCAATGTATTCTCTCAGGATTGGCTGTAGTCAGGCTTTTCAGTTACAGTTAACTGAATATACTCTAAGATACCAATAACCTTCCAAAATAGTAGTCACGGGTCACTGGAAAAGGTATCCTATTCCAAAGCAAGAAAAAAAATTACCCACTTAAAGAAAAAAATTGAAATGCTTACCTCAATGCCATGAAACTCAAACTTGATAACTGGCACATAAGCATCTTCAACTGCCTGTAAAGGAGAGGATAACTGTGTAAGGAAACACCTTCTGCTACTTTAATGTTTTTCATAAAAGATGGTACAATGCAGAATTTACAATGCTAACTACTCAGTATAAAGACTGAATTACTTCTGAACCAATTGAATTGTTAATAAGCTGCAAGCAGTATAGCACTAATACAGTACTAACAGTAGCTTTAAGAAGTTATTTAGCCAAGAGATTCAGAGGCTGATCGTGTATTTTAATGAACAAACACTGCACAATGAGACATCAGTGCCAGTGGTTGTGAGGTACTCACCTTGGTAGTGAGGAAAAGTAAGCCATTTCTGTAGCTATCTTACTACTAGTTAACAACCAGAGAAATTACAAAATTTGTGTCCTCATTTGACAGTGTGCACTAGTCTCCTGTATTTTT
>NW_009659632.1:0-1099 GCF_000708025.1 Charadrius vociferus | reverse complement strand
TGGATTTACCTTCAGGTGCCATCAAAGTGTGTCTCCTAATCATTAGTCTTGATGTGCAAACATTTCATGCCTTTGTTTTGTGCCTAACTGGGCTCTTCACAGGAAGAAGCTGTACTCGTAGTAATGGAGAAATCCAACCAATAAGGCCAGCGTCATCTAATTTCAATGATTCTTTAAAACTTAAGTCCTAGCAATCGTCATTACCATTACCGAGTTATTTCCCTCAGGCACTGAGTTAGTCTCTATGCATTTACAGCTGATGAGTGCGTGCCAATTCTGCTTGTCAGGAAGACCATGGACATGTTCCTTGCAGTGATCAAAATCTTCCAACATCCCCCAATTTCTCATTGTTAAAACCAGCGGTCTTCCAGAGGGAAATGAAACCACGAGTTTAACACGGGCCCTAAATGAGATAGACGGGAAGTCTTTCTCTCACATTCCTCCCCTTGACTTCCATGACTGTCAAATTGAGTTCCAGAAAAGTGCAGTTATGGTGCATGCGTACTGAGGATGCTACTGATCTTGGCTGAGTAAGTGTTGTGAGTCATGATGGGAAGTGGTGTTTCATTTTAGCTTAGGAAGGAAGGACTCTGGTTATCTGACACAGCAGCTCTCAAAAGGTTTATTATTGGTATTTAAAAAATCCATGTTACAAACCTCAGGGCAAGATCTTCCATAATAAGCATAAGGTGATTTTACTTCGCAGTACTTGTAAGCAGAGTGATTTGACCCACCCATGCCGCCTGCCCCACCTGCTGACAAGACCCAGGCCACGTGTGCAAGCAGTCTGTTTAGCATCACTGGTGTGCAACACAGCCGATTTTTAACGCATCCGTGTTTTAAGTTTCTTAGCATTGCAGGCCGTTCTGTTGGTGGGCTAAGAGGAAAGGGAGTCACACAGTGGGTATGCTGCAGCCTTATTGCCACCCTCCTGTTTTCAAGATGCAGAGTCCTCTGCTGATGAGTCAACTGCGCTGTACTTTTACCAGAGTGCAAAAACTAATCTTGAAAGGGACACCACATTTCTCAGTTTCACTGCTGTTAACTATGCGTTTGGTTATCAATAAAGGATATTGAACAGGACTTCCTAAACATTTTC
>NW_009659631.1:0-1097 GCF_000708025.1 Charadrius vociferus | reverse complement strand
ATTTTTTTTTTCCACTGGGATTTACAGGTGCACTACGAATGCACGTAGGTAAAAAAGATGATGATATGTGGGAGTGAAACTGTAGATTTCAAAGGCAAAAATCTCATTGTAAACTTGGACTTGAATTTCATGCAATTTCTCCAACTTGAGCAACTGGTTTGTATTCCTCTTTCAACACGTAAGTGGCTGTAACTTCACATAGACATGTTCTCAGTTGGATGTCCTTAGCCATTAGCTGGATTTTCATCTCTGGCTTACCTGTGTATGTGTTATTCCACAGAACTGGTTCTTCGGTGTTCAAAGGTGAGCTGATCTCAAAGAATTCACTAAAGTTCAAAAAAAACCAAAACAAAATCCAAAAGATGAAATGTTCCTTCTAAAACTAACATACTAAATTTGAGTCACTTTACATTCCATGTCAGATCCCTGGATCATAAACAGGAATTTGAAATTATTATTTACAGAAAATTGAAGTGCTTTAGTGACCGTATTTAAAACTTTCAGGTGAAGTTTCAACTCTTATTTTCCATTCTAATTTAAAAAAAAAAATAAAATCAGATGGAGATTTCGGTTCTCTTGAAGTATTTTTTCAAGCAAAGAACCCTTACCACCTGTGCGCTGAAACTGCTTATGTTGTTTATTTTGCAACATGCCATAAATACAAATCTGCCAGCCTTAAATCCTCCATGCATGACTGCAGGAATAAATTTTCTGTGCCGTGTAGTGGAATTGAAGCACTCATAAAGGGTGAATGCACCATGCTGAGCAGTTGAACCCTTGCCTTTTTCCATTAACCCATGTACCTCCTTTTGCCTTTCAGACAATTACCTTGAGGGTTTTTTAAGGCTGATGCATTCAGCGCTGTAAATTAAAGCTCATTCAGCAGAATTGTAGGTGCTGAAGAAGTGAGACCTCTTATTTTTCTGCTGTGAAACAGAAGGTTTTCCACTCCAGGTGATACAATCCAGGAAAAACTGATTCAGAATTGTTAAGGTATGCAGCAGAAAAATCATAGCTCTTCTCTGCTCTCCAGCCCATCTCATTTAAAATGGTTTATGCGAGCCGGGTACGTGAGTATTCAGTGAAGTGTCTCTTGT
>NW_009659630.1:0-1095 GCF_000708025.1 Charadrius vociferus | reverse complement strand
ATTTTTTTTTTGCATTTCACTAATGCCACCTATTTTATTAAACCCTTTATGTAAAACCACATCATTCGT
This sequence comes from Charadrius vociferus, assembly GCF_000708025.1. NCBI lineage: Eukaryota > Metazoa > Chordata > Aves > Charadriiformes > Charadriidae > Charadrius > Charadrius vociferus. The sequence continues at coordinate 1,026 of NW_009659630.1, read as the reverse complement.
ACTGAAAGAAAATAATACCCCCACCAATTTAGCTATAGTCAAATCGAAACCATTTTCACAAATGACTGGCAGATTTTTGCATTTGGTTTACATGGTTGGGTATGTTTGTTTTTATTGCTCAGTTGTCTTTAATGAGTAAATTTGTTTAGACTACAGGGAAGTTAAAATAGTTGTAAATATTTATTGGCTGGTTATTGAGAGGAGAACTCAAATACTTTTCAGAATGCATGGATATATAACAAGCATAGCAGACTTTTTTTTCCCTATAGGCTGCAGCATATATGACTATCATATGTTTTTCCTAAACCCAAGCCCCAGGGCTTTTCTGCAGAAGCTCCAGCTGAGGACAAGGGATATACTTGGAAGATCTGGGAGGAAGTCACCCACCATTCCAGCTTCCAGCTCAGCCTGGACACAGGCATCCAGAGGTTATTTCAAAATATTCCTGAGACTACTGAGTTTCACAAGGAGTTTCCAGCTGTTGTAAAGATGAAGTTGTCTTGGCTTAGTCCTGTTTTCCTATCTTGCAATAAGCATAGCTTCATAAGACTGAATCTAATTTATTTGCCACAATAAAATTATCACACACACAAAACCTGTCAGACCCAAGTTTTGAAGCCCTTACTCAGATGTAATTAGGCAAAAGCCTGGATTTAATTAGAAAATATATCACATACTCCCAATTCACCTATAGTACTTCATGCAGAATACAATTATGTTCTTCAGTGGAAACAAATTTTAGTCTTCTACCACAAATAAGAAACCCCACCATGTGAAAGGTGATCTGTTGCAATGAAGAGCTCTTCAAATTATTTGACTTCTAAACTAACACAAATATTCTTAATATTAGATTTTATGTAAGAAGTAAAATTTCTAAACTGTTTAACTAAGAGCATATGCCTGAGAATTCTTGTGGTTATACACCATATTTCTGATGCTTGTCCTATACATCAGGTTTCCCATTAATTTCATTGGAAGCAGGATTTCCCTGGTAGTACCCTTTGTGGTACTTAACAGTTTCACTAG
>NW_009659629.1:0-1094 GCF_000708025.1 Charadrius vociferus | reverse complement strand
ATGTATCTGTCTTCAATGAAAAACACCGTCCTTCACCCAGGCAGATCAAGCTCCCTTACCAGACTGCATTCCCCATGCAACAGTGCAAGAACAGTGGTGGCTTAGCTAGGGGAGAACATGCAGGGAAGGGTAACCCAGCCCAGAAATCTAGTTAATAGGGAACACACAGAATGAAGCTGAACTATAATTCCCTGAAGGCATCTACCTGTAATTGGATATTTTGACAGTCCAAGGTTTTGTCTGGAGTTTTTTGAGAATTTGTTTTGGTTTTGTCCAAGATAAGAAAGAAATGTAGAAGAATTAAAAATTCCGTCATAAGAGAAATTCTGATTTCTCAACCCAATCAGTTCTGTTGTTGCATTGCTTACACATAAAACCAAACAACCAAAACACAGTCACAAATCAAACCACCCTTGGTAATCTCCAATTCTGTCTTCGGTAAAATGAATACCTAATTGGCTGCATACCAAGATAAAAATCTGGAAAGACCTGGTTTCCATCCGTTATACCCACCACTTACCACACTGCAGCTCTCATATTGCCTGAAAAACAGTGCGAATTCTGTAACAAAAGCCCTCATCCATCAGCAGGATGTGAATCTGGTAATTAAAAGGTTCTTCCAGTATTCCTGTATCAGAGCACCTCCAGTATGTCGTTCATAGCAACTGACGGAAAGATCATTTTGGACAACAGAAGCTGTAGCAATAGGGCATATGGGAATCTGGGGGAAGGAAGGGCTTGTAAGAACCCTTGTTTTAGCCAGAGGCAGAATAAAAGATAGAGCTGAGGAAGACTCAGTAGATAAAATGCCCAAGAGCTGCTGAAGTTTGTGTGTGTATGTGAGTGTTAGCAGAATGTAAGACAGTGATCCACCCTCAAGCAAAAAGACCCTGAGTAATTCACAAGGGAAGATAGTCAGTGCTATCATACTACAAAAATAACCTCATGAAAATAAGGCTTTCGATTTCCTTGTGCAGTGTTCTTGGTCCCAGCCTAACTCTGTAAGGAACATCTGGAAGAACCATTTTCCCTAAACATGCATTACACACATAGCCAAAGATAAGCACTTATAACCCACAGCAAAAAAAAAAAAA
>NW_009659628.1:0-1094 GCF_000708025.1 Charadrius vociferus | reverse complement strand
GTCTAATCCACAGCATATGTTTTAAATACAGTTCTTTTTTTAAAGGGCTGTAAGAGGCACATGCCCTCTGGGTAAGCATTAAACAACTGAGTGCTTTGAAGAGCTTCCAGTCCAGGCATCTTCCAAAGAAGAAATGAAGTCTTCTTGCTTTGAACTGTTTAGTGTCTTAGGTTTCTTGGAAAATAGGAGGGGATGGGAAGGTGATGGTGAAATATCTCTGGTGAAAATTCCTGAAAGTTGAATCATTTTGCTCTATATCATCAAGGCATAACCAATTTCAAGGTGTTCAAGTGATTACATGAGTTTTAGAGCAAGTCTTCATGTGGCCCTTGAGAACAAGATTTTCAGGTGTTCTTAGCTTGGATTTTGATGCTTCTTGCCATATCTGATGAACAGATGCTGATGCCAAAAGCTTATCCATTTTTTTCCCAGATATACCAGTTGCTTTACTACATGATATTACTTCTCCCGGCAACTCTTGCCTCCAGCTGAATGAGATCACACACTGTGCCCTGATGAGCTGCACGGCTTGCCAAGGTGAAAACTATTCTTTCACCTGCAGGGGACATTCTCATCTCTTCTTTTCTGAGCCATCATGTGATGGCCTCTGGCTGGCATCAGACATGTCTGTTCTTATGTCCTCACCACAGACTCCTCAGGCTCAGGCTTCCAGCATGGCTGTCCGTGTTCACCACTTAGTGCAGCTGGATTTCTCTATATGGAGAGGAGAAAGGCTCAAATACCCTCCGTATAATCCTAGAACATATTGCATGAAAAGTATGCCCTTGAAGGATAGGGAGACAAACTCCTGGCACAATATACCAAAAGCAAGGAGAGAGGCTGCCTCTTGGGTACACTATTTGATTGTACAAAGATTATATTCTACCATACTCTAATTATCCACAACCAAAATATTTTGACAGATGAAGTCAACAATGATTTTTTTTTTTTCTGATCTCTGTCTTGAGTCTCTAATCTGAATTATGTTTCCCATTCAGTTTCTGGACTGTTGAAAGATATCATGGTAGTGAGATTTGAAATACACTGGAATTGACAAAAAGTGAGCAAAAAAAAGGCAACAGAAAAAAAAAAAA
>NW_009659627.1:0-1093 GCF_000708025.1 Charadrius vociferus | reverse complement strand
GGGTTTTTTTATGCTGTATTATACTCAGCCCACACAATTTTTTTATTATTAATAAAGCATTGTGCTTAGAAAGCCAAATATTGAAATTTTTGCTATACCAAGGTAATTCTTTTCAACACAGAGGCAATTCTGTGGTTCAGCAAGGAACTGAGTTTGGCTCAGGAATGATAGGAGCCGTAGTATTTTCCTAAAATACAAGGGCTGAGTGGTCAGCTCAGAGTGGGACAATAACATAGGCCTTCTCCCTAAAGTTACACAGATACTCCTATTTTACAGTGGGACAGAATAAACAGTGCAATTTGTATTTAAGTAACAAATGGTAAGACACAACACATCCATAAACACCGGAGCTCAAGATACAAAAATCGACCTGCTGATCCATGCACTGACCCAGAGGAACACAAAGTAGACAGTGGTTTTGTACATACATGAAATGCAAGCCCTCTCTTCTCAAAATTCCAACTTTTAGACTGAAAGAAGCAAACCCCACCAAATTCTGCACTTTCCATTAAAGCCACAGTTCTCTTAGCCCATCCATCTCCCTGGTTGGAGCACTAAAACAGGAGGTACAGGATGCTGTATCCTTCTTAATCCTGACTCATCACTGTCCCATCTGGTCCTCACCTCCATGTTATGAAGTGCTGAAGTACTGAGGAGATTCTTGCTCTCTTGTAAAATTTTGGGATGTCACATGATGACATGACTTTGGGATGACATCTCTCCTTAAAATTCTCCCCTTATTTAGAACAAATTCAGTCCATAAGGCTAACACACCTTTAGTAGCCTAGTCTATAAGAATTTCCAATTAATAATGAAGTGTAAGAGTTGGGATGAATTCAAAGTTTTACTGTTTTGATTGTACATGGATATTGCATTATCTAAGCCTCTTTCACTACTAAAAAATAGTTTTGAATAATTCTTTCTACACATAAATTTAAATTTGTCCATTTAATTACCATGAACATTTAGACTTCCTCTGTAAGAAATACACACAGCACTCAGTGTTTTAAAGATGATTACTCAGCCTATATGCCTCTTGCCTTAATTGCTGTTGGTATTTCTACATACTTTCTTCATCAACTGATTTTTTTTT
>NW_009659626.1:0-1094 GCF_000708025.1 Charadrius vociferus | reverse complement strand
TTTTTTTCTCTGTCCTTTTACTGTGTAGTATAAGACAGCAGTTTAACCAAGCCAAGCTACTCTTCCCGCTGTAAGAATTGCTTTCAAATTAATTGGCAAACAAAAGTACCATGAATAAAACAGAGCTTTGTGCTTCGTATTTCAGAGTTTTTGATTGTAGCTAGCTCTTGCTGGAGTGTGTGAGCTATGTGAGACATTTGCTTGTAGTGAATGAAACTGGAAGGATGAATAGCTACAGCTCTGAGGTAAAGCTCAGTTATATTATTGTGGTGTAATAGTGGTTAAGCTCATACTGAAAATAAATTAGTTCTTGCTGTAATTCATAGTAAAATCAATACTGGAGAGAGTAATGGGTATTATTCTTTTTCTAGAATGTGATGTTGACTTGTTTGTGTTTTAGGGCTGTGCTACTCTTTGGGTTTTGTAATGTCTGTGAAGAGAGAGTGTCATGATTATAGTGGGAATGTGGAAAGTGAGAGACATACCTGTCTTTCCCATTCCTACTAGTTGCTAAAAATGCATGCTGTTTTTATCAGAGGAGAGTTTTACATTTTATTTGAGCCAGATGCTTTTTAATGAGATTAAAGCGACTTTATGGAAGGGAAACCTATCTTATTCACTGTTATTAGTTAACAAGATGCTTTTTCTAGCATAAGGTAGTATATAATGAATTCTTGTGCCAAAAGAAAGTATATACTTCTGTTTCCAGACTTCTGAGAATGAAACAAGTACCAAAAGGCTGTGTTTGGATAGGAGGGATGAGCTTGTGACAAATGCCTTGATCTAAGGCTTGGGAGAACATTTGCTCTTTCTCTATGTGCCAGAAGTTTGCTGTGTGACTGTGGGTTAACCACCTTAGAGTTGATTCTGCTGTGGGAAGTGTGATTCTTCCCGCTGTTTTAAACTTATTCCTAGCTTTGTTCCAAACTGCAAGTATTGGGCATGTTTCTCCATGTGAAAACCTTCAACCTCTTTTCAACTCTGAGTATTAAAGGTGTCTCCTCTAAGCGCAGCTGCATTCCCTTCATAAACTACATTGTTATTCAACTCCAGAACATAAATCAGTGTGTTTATTGTGGCGTTTTTGGTTTTGT
>NW_009659625.1:0-1093 GCF_000708025.1 Charadrius vociferus | reverse complement strand
GTTTGTTCGCTTTCTGCATCTCTGTTGTTTTCATATGTATAGTACCTCTTGGTATACCTCCTGGTATACGTCTCCCAGATGTCCGGGAGAAAAAAATTACCTACAAACCCCTTTCCGGAGTTTATTTACCAGAATAAGGTATTGTCTTGTGTGTGGCAGAGCTTTCAAACTGCCGCTCTAACATTTTCTCTCCTCTCCCAGATTAACAATTGCAAATGATTGTAGTGCTTTTGTGGCTTTAGCGCAGCAGACAAGTCATCTGCGGCACCCGCGGAGCAAATCTATCCTCTCTTCTGAAGAGTTGCTTTGTGTGAGCTGCTTTCCAGGCCAGACGTAAGTGTAATTAATGCCAGCGTGAGGGCCTGTTGCTCTCTATCTCCTTTTCTCCTTTTCTCTAATATTCTTAATGCTAAGTGAAACACGCAGGAAACGGCTTCAGGAAAACGAGCCTCGTCTCACCAATTACATTTGTAACAGGAGAAGGATTGAGTTTCTGGAGGACTAAATACACCTTTTCTGAACTTATTTTCTGCCGCTTCTGTTGCGGTGGGTACTACCTATGAAAAAAACCCAACAGTTTCCCCTCCAAACAATACCTGTTAATCTGATGGACAAGAGGAATTGCGTTTGGATGCAACAGTTTGCAACACAAAATGAATATACAACTCTCTGGCTCTTGCACAGAGGCATCCAGCAGCTGTGTTGGCCACAGGCGCTACTTGCAGTTGTTCTCATCGTTCAAAAGAGACTCTCTGTCCTACCACCTCCTCAAAAATTTTGGCGTTTTCTCCCCAGCGAGCTGATAACACAGTCCGGTCGCTGAGTGATCTCAGCGCTCTGGCATTGTCAGGCACTTCCGACACCCCATAATCCCCGTGGCATCTCCCAGCACCAAGGGAGATGGTTTTGCTGATGATCTGAGACACAGCGTGTGACTCGCTTACCAGGGGGAGATGTATTTTTGAAGTACTGGAATGAAATCCCACGCATGGGTTGATGCAAAACGTAGAGCCGGGCCTTGCCTTGCGCTTCTGCTCTCTGTCTTCCTTGCTTGGATTAGGATTTATTCCATAATCAGCATTATTTTTTTTTT
>NW_009659624.1:0-1093 GCF_000708025.1 Charadrius vociferus | reverse complement strand
AAAAAAAAAAAGTCATTTAAGTCTTGGTGTATTATAAATGGCTCCATTTGGCAGTTTTGGTTTGTTATCTTGGAAACAATCAATTTTGCTTATATTATTCAAGTAGCTTGGCTCTTATGGCAAGGTAAGGAAAGAGTAGAAAAAGGCAAACATACATTCAGGTACTCTGCTTGTTTTAAAGTTTTGCTAACTCAGCTGAAGTACGTTTTGTTTTAATACTATTTAGCAGCTTTACATTTTCTGTGTTCACAATATGCAATGACTGTGATTCTGTAGTCTTGCACACTTGTGCCTATTTTAAATATTCTTGTAGCTTGTATGGAACTGTTGAGGGTTTTTTTGGATGCTTTGTGTCCATTGTCATCTTAAAAACATTCCATTCAGGACTGGAAAGCTTACTTCATATTCCATAATCATTTTGTGCTTATCCCACATAGGGGATAAAAGGAATAAAACACAGTTCTCACTGATTGCTTCTAAAAACTTGCCCACTGAAGTCTGAGTATGCTTTAGGACACTGAGGAAGGAAAGCTTCTTTCATTTGAGAGATTGCTCTGCTGAGTTAGTACACTATAGAAAGGAAGCAGGACTGCTGCCATGCCACTTGCAATATAGTTTTGCATCCTTTAAACCATGGAATATTGGTTCAAGCTTAAGAGCAGCTGCTGCTTAATGAAAACTAGATTAAATAAGAGCATAAAATGATATGATAACCAAACTTTAGTCTTAAACTTCTATTTTTTTGCATGTAAGAAGGAGATAATATGGTTTCATAAATCCCTTCCTTTCATACTGTCACTGGTCTAAAATTGGGCTAGATCAAACACTTAATGTAGTAAGAAAAATATTAAAGTATGTAGCTGTTGAGAAGGTTGAACAGCTTCAGTGTTTCAAAAGTAGGTAAGAAGCAGCAGCACATATTTCTGGAAAAAAAGTTACTATCCTGCAGTTCTGGGGATAAATATTAAGCAGGGACCAGTGTCCTTACTAGAATAATATAGTGATAGCATCACCATAACTACATAAAACAGATGAACTGTTCTAATGGTTAACCATCTGCTTTAATTATCAGTTTTTCTACAATGCTGAAAAA
>NW_009659623.1:0-1092 GCF_000708025.1 Charadrius vociferus | reverse complement strand
CATCATGATTGGGATAACAAGAGCTATAGACAGAAGAAATCTGAGAAATCCAACAAAAATACTTGAAAAAATTACCAATTTTCAGAAAGAAAACCCAGACTCTTTTTTAAAAGGTAGCAGAAAAGAATAGGACAAATAACTAGCTATTTTACAAAAAGTCACATGATTGTGTGTAAATGTGAATGACAAATATACTTGTATAACATACCTCAGAGTCATCTTTAATGGTGTCATGTTTCCGGTTTGAAGGAATGTAGGGAACTGGAAGAGAAATCAACCAAGCAGTGTGGTTAACAAGGCCTTCATTAGAAATAATTTTAAGAATCAATAAATGAGAAAATGATTTAGTAACTTAGGGTCAGCAGTTTGCTTTAAATACTACGGGACAGTTGATCAAGTTTTTCCACTTAATTCTTGCAATCCTGACAGCAGATCCTAAAGGCACTGCAGAAACAACCGACTCTGAGACAGTAAGAAATTCATCAGTGAACCTTTGAGCTCAGAAGAGCACCTGACAAAGGCCAGAGTCGTTTTGGACAACTGGTATGGACAAATGGGCCCTTCAAACAAGACAGGTAAAACCATCAAAAATATCAGCCTAGTAAGAGTACTCCAAATCGCACAAAATTAAGAAACACCTAAAGTCTGAGGGTGCACTTGTATTAGCATCACGGTTTGGATCTGAAATGCAGAGGTTTTGTTTGTTTTAAAAAGTAAATCTATTATTGCCAATTGCTCTGTGCTTCACTTCAGTCTGGAATGGTTTCAGAGGATATGAATTTAGGAGGAAACCGAACCAGATGCTCTGCTTCAGAAGTACATTTACTATAACCGAATCCCTAATGAACATTTAGTACATGGGACTAAGGTAGAGCTTATCCAAAGTAAGCTTTAAAAAACCTAAACTGGTAGAGTGTAAACTGGGCCTCTAAATGGGGAAACACATGAATTCCAACTTCACAAGAGAGTACTCACTTCCATCAGTTTCTTCTGAAGGGAGGTCAACTTCATCATTTTTATCATCTAACTGAGGTTCCTGGGAAGGCATGACCGAATCCTTGCAAAATACAGAAGTTATACAGGGAAAAAAAA
>NW_009659622.1:0-1091 GCF_000708025.1 Charadrius vociferus | reverse complement strand
TTTTTTTTCCTTCACCTTGTTGCATTTATTTTTTTATATACTTCCTAGTCTACCTGATTTGAAACATTAGCAAAAAAATTCCATGTTTATTAAATGAGATGTATTTCCATAATAAATGGGATTCTCCTTTATCATTGGTAATAGATAGAAGCATTATGAGACTTTTCCTCTCTAGATTTGCCAATGCTTTTTGGAAAAAGGAGAGGGAAAAACAGCACACGTACCCATAGCCTTAGATTTAATCCCAGGCAGAGCTCTGCTGTCTCTGGGTATATTAAATAGGATTGTTTGTTTTAAAAAGGGCATGAGATGAATTTTTTTATGCTTCCTTGAGAAAGCTCCATCATTGTTGGCATTTTAACCAGTGGTGATTTCTGCATTAATTGCAATATACAGGTAAGGCAGCTTCACAGAGCCACAACAGAAACCACCAAAGAATGAGTATGTACCATCTGTTATCATGCACATACTATAAATATCTATAGCTTTCTCTTAAATGCTTAGAACATACGTAAATAATAATTAAGAGAGTTACTCCATGAGAGTCTTCAACACTCTGTAGGATATGAAACTGTGCTTTCATGGCAAGACATCTCTTCCAGGAATATCACAATCATTTGAACCACAGGAGAGCAGGAGGGAGGTGACATTGAGTGGATGCTGACATGTTGTGAGAGGGAATTCAGAGTCTCCTTGCAAAAGAGTAGTTATTTTAAGGAACAATTCTATGTGCTCATTCAATTTCCTTCTAAAGGTTATAGGAAGGCTGGCTCAGTGGCTAAAGTGAGACATATGTGCTTCAGAGAATGGGAATTTCCTCCACCACAAATATCTGTGTCTTTGGACAAGTCATTCACGAGAAAATTTGCCAACCTGTCTTCACTCCTGGTTGCAGTGGGACTTGGGGCAAGAGCTGAAGAAGGGTTTAGGTGCCTAAGCTTATCTTAGGTGCCTTTATTGCACCAAACTTCAAAGTTCCTAAGCGCAGAAATTTCTCTAGGCGAATTCATTCTGCAGAGATGATGGTTTGAGTACTGTGGGAAAACAACAGAAGATTGGTGAGGAGGACTGTAAACACTCTCAAGTGACTC
>NW_009659621.1:0-1092 GCF_000708025.1 Charadrius vociferus | reverse complement strand
TTTTTTTTTTTTAATATAGGATTCAAATTGGCAAAGTTACAGTTCCAGAGCCTGTATCCAGTCCACAGAAGTGTCCTTGAATGCGCTGGTGTGACTTATCTAGTATAAACTATACTAGTCAGCTTTCTCAAAGTGAAGCAAAATGTTTATGGCAGCCTGCTGAGAGGACACTTTCAAATCCCGTTAAGATCTTATGGCACAGTACTGCTGGCCGCCTAAATAAAAATTTGACAGGACAGCTCAGTTTATTATTTTCTGGAGATTAGCATTGTATCCCTGGTGATTTATTGTAAGTGATACATGCATGCAGAAAACCTGTGGTATTTTTCAGGGGGTTGAGCCCAGTCTTTGCAAGGCCAGGATCGTGCTGCTGTGATAGCTGAAGATGCTCTGGCCATCAGTAGAATTGGGGAAAACTTCAGAAGGATAATTCAGGTTGTCTTGAGTTACCCCAGCGAATCCTGTAGTGCACGTGCCTGCTTTTGAACTTTTCTCTGTATTGCTTTTCTTCTGGTTTAGAAAAGCTCCACACTCTGGGTGCTAAAGAGATAGGTCAGGAATCGGAAATGGTATGAAAAAGTACATATGAACACTTTTAGAATCATGGGCTGATAGCCATAAAGATGGGGGATGAAAAGGGTGTTGGTTAAGGTGGTCCTAATTACAGGTCAGATACCTCTGGACCTGTGAGTCTGAAGAACCTGTGTGCAGCTCCAACCTATGCCTGTCTGGGTTAGATCCCTGTAGGTCACACGGTTTATGACCCGCACTACGATTTCCCAGCTGGCTACAATCTGTTTGTGCGTATACCTAAAAGCACTTTATTCCTATCACTTTTTGGCAGTTCGTGTCTAAGACCTGTCTCCTTGGAGATATTTGATCTGTTCGGTTTCATCTGTTAGGCAGATCAAAGACATCAGCGCCTACCCAAATGTGATAGCTTTGGCTATTTTAGTACACAGCCCAGGGAGTGGTGGGAGTACTGCCTCACCCTAACAGTGGAGGGTAACGGTTGAAGTAATTACTAAAGTTGTGGGAGATCGGCTACGCTGGTGATGGGCTAAAACTTACTCCTTGGCGCAAAGTCTTACT
>NW_009659620.1:0-1090 GCF_000708025.1 Charadrius vociferus | reverse complement strand
TTTTTTCCAAAATTAGACAAGATATATTTATTTCTAAGTATTTATTCTTTTAGGATTCTCTTTTAAAGACTATTTCCAGGTCTCTTCTCCATCTCATTCTACTGTTCCTTTTTAGTAGTTTATAAAACAGAATTCCTGCTTTATGAAGGGTTCTGTCAGCTGAGACAGAATAGGTTTTACCTGGTCAGCACTGTCCCATTCTTTCTGTAGACAGATGAACTCCTCTCTCATGAATGCTATCAAGCCTTCCATTCTCTCTTTTTAAATTACAGGACCTCCAATGTCCCTGTCTCCAAAGAGATTCGTAAGTTCAGACGGCTCCTATTCCTCTAGGACCAACATCCAGATCTCTCTGACTCATCTTTCCTTCAGCTTAATCTTTGCATACCATGAATGTCATCGGAGACATAGGGCAGATAAGATGAACACCATGATTCTTTGGCTTTCTTTTGCAATATTTGACTCATGTTTCTCATGCTTTGGAACCAAAGCCTTCAGTAGCCATCTTTAGCTTTTTTCCTTGATGAGGACTCTCTGGCGACAAAGAACTCGGGAAGTCACTGAAAGAACACTAATGCAGATACTTTCCTGATCTGTAATCAGAATATTAGGTGATGGGTATTCACCTCATTCTATCAAATTTTAAAGGTCGCATAAAGTATAGTGAATCTAAAAGCTTAGGGGGAAGTTCAAAACAAGGTTTATGTAAGAAGGCAGTGGCAGTAACACCTGAATTCCAGCGGTCTTAAGGGAGGTTTGCAACAGCTAACGAGAACAGCCAGCTAGAAATACTGGACACACAAACAGAGGTGGAATTTCTGAAAAGATGAATCAATTCATATAGAGGAGGAACATGTTAAGGCCAAACAAAACTTCCACATCTGTCTATAGTGTGTGGATAACAGAATACTACTATGCAAGGTAAGAAACATTGGTAGAAGCAACTGCATGGTATTTATAAATATATCTTTGTGCTTACCTTTGCAAATCAGAACTGTTGAGGAAAATGCCACAATAATGTCACTAACACAGCAAACAGACAAGAACTTACACAACAAACAACAAAAAAAGAGAGTTTATGACCTTTGGA
>NW_009659619.1:0-1091 GCF_000708025.1 Charadrius vociferus | reverse complement strand
TATAACTCTTAGTTATATTCCAAAGCTAAGATAAGCATATAACATACGTTAAGCGTAAGCATGTTCATCAGAGAGCAAAACACTTCACTTCTACTGTAAACTCTGCTTAAATAAGACACCACTACCACTTTTGTAATGGTTCCTTCCTAAGCCAAGCAGCCTACTTTTGCGTTTGCAATGGTTTACCGTGAAAGTGACCAAACTTCCTCCCACTTGCATTCCCTGCGTAGACTACAATTTGGCTACAACGTCTCAGCTATAAATCTCCATCTCACAATGAACTACTCATTAGAGAAATACAGAATGCAGTGCCTGAAAAAAAACAAAACAAAACAACTTCCATCTTTTCACAGACAAATCATAATAGCACAGTCTCATTATCATGCTAATGGTTTCAAGAGACTATCAGAAAATAATTTTATTCTAACATTTCCAGAGAAGCCCTTGCAAATTTTCTGAAAATGTAATTGTTTTAATAAGCTGTTAAATAAGAAAGAGAAATTATATTGAAAGCAATATCAAAAGCACAAATACAGACTTGGACAAAAAAAACCCAACAGCATTTTAAATTAATGAGACACACAGTTTGAAGTACACCAAAAAATTTACAATTCAATCCTAGACATGGCACCAAACAGAAGGGGAGAAAATTAATTAATGAGTCATTAAGTATTAAGTCAAAGCTCACTGCGGTCTCATTAGCCAAGTAGGTTAGACCTAATTAAAACTCAGTACAAGATTCACATGAAAAGCCTAAACTGGCTGTTGCAGACTGTCAGGGTTCATTCAGAGTGTATGCTGACCACTGAACCTGCATGTATCTAGAGAAACTCTTTTGCCAGATGCTTCCTACTTCTAAACACAAGAAAAAGCCTGCTGGTGCTGTATAGCCTTCAAGGTAGTATACTTTCTGAAGATGCTAGGAAAAAACCTCAAACTAATTCCTGCTTAATTTTGACAGTCATCTTCTGACTCATCACAACATCACCTGGTGTTTCTGCTGGCTGTGCAACGCGCACGGTATTTTCTACCCACACTGGTGCTGGGCACGCTGTATAGAAACTTGGGGAGGGAGAGCAGGGAAGAAGCAG
>NW_009659618.1:0-1088 GCF_000708025.1 Charadrius vociferus | reverse complement strand
ATGATTTCATTTCATGCAGTTTCTACAAATCAGAGCATTAGAAGGCAAGATTGGAGAGGAAACAAAAGCCAGTTGAAATAATACCTGGTGGACTAAGACAGCATAGCTAACAGATGTACAGTACCACCTACCTGGAAGAAAACTTATGAAGGCCAACCCCTCCAATGCCAGAGATACCTTTCCTACCTTGACATCACTGCCTTCCAGACACGGCTTCTCATGGTTAAGAATTTGGAGTATTTCTGCTTTCAGATTGGCAGTACTCAAGTAAAGTTGTAATTGCTCTCAAGAATCTAAGCAAATACTTCATAGCAACATTGCTCATCCACATTGGTAAGAATTTCAATGGAATACACTGCGAGTCCCCATCCTCGCTATTCTTCTATACCCTTTGAAAACTGCCTTTTCACAGCACGGACAGAGACACTAAATTGGAAATCCACGTTGAAGGCAAGCTTCCTACAGCCATAATTTAATTTAAAGTATAATGTAGGATGTAATACACTATGGTGAAGATTTTAATCTTTCTATTTTGACAGAATATTCCAAATTCCTTAAAAAGGTTAAGGAAATAATAGCAATCCCCAAAACACAGTAAAGATACTGGCACACTTGGACTGCATAAATACTAGACAGTTTCAGTAGATGAGACATCTTTAATCCAGCAGTAGTTCGACTTGAAAATTAGAGTCTCATTACCTAACCAACTGGAAGATGCGTTTGAGGTAGGACTTTATCTCTCTTACAGCCTCCTGCAGTAATCGTCGATTAGCTCCTACTCCAACATAGGTCATTCTGTAGACAGCAACTAGTGTTTCCACCAGCTTGCCCAACGGATGGAGAGGAGTATCACAAGCCTGAGGTGAAAGATATTAATTGGCCAGTCAGATAGGTCAGTGCCAGACACAGAAAAAAATGGAATTCGAGAGATGGGTCAGAGATCCAACAGGCTTTGAAAAAAGTTATTACAAATACATCAAAAAGTGAGCTATATTTAGTAAAATACCATTTGGATTATAAAATTTATGTATTAGCTGAATACAGCTCAGAGGAGTCAAGACAGTACAAGATCTTGTGTTACTACTTAG
>NW_009659617.1:0-1090 GCF_000708025.1 Charadrius vociferus | reverse complement strand
TTTTTTTTCTATGGAACAAAGAAATGAAATGGTACCTTATTTTGTATTCAGGAAGTTTGCATAGGAGTTGATTTAATGTTTCTAAAAGCAGGACTTTTTTATCATCCCCTTGCAGGTTCTGGATCTTGGCAAATATCATTGTCTTTGGAATGATTATAAATGCATTTGAAATGTTCTAAGTGGTAAAGATGGCATCTTATCCTGTTGCTTCTGATAGGGATGTTGGAGAAGCATGACAGAAGCTGTGATTCTTCAGGCATTGGTGGGCATGTGCGTTGCCCGGGGCTGTGTAAAGGCACAGGCACGTGCTTATCTGGAAACGCTCAGACTTTTATTATGTGTCACTGCACCTAATAAATCAGGTTCCTTTCTAATGTCGGTGTTTGTGTTTTGGTTTTCTCCTTTGTTGAATATATCAAGTAATAAATCTTATTCTCTGTAAATGGCAATTGAAATTATTCTAGCAGTAAGAGATTCAACTATACCTGTGTTGTTTCTGCTAACTTGCTCTTAGAAGTCTCCAGTGATGGTTTCCATAATCTCCCGAACTAAATTATTCGTCCATTCTTAACTATCTTTACTAGGTGTTTGGTGTGAAATTCCTGTGCTAAAGTGTTAAACTCAGTACTTCTTGTCCTGTCCACCACAGCCATGAAGAACAGAGTGCCCTTTTCGTCTCTGTAGCAACTTTTTATGCACCTTTATTGCCCTCTGCTAATTACTTAGGTACGCCTAACACTTGTATCTTGTGGGAACTTTTGTTCAAAGGGCTTGATTTGTAGTTTCCATCACACCTGTAGAGGCTCTAAGTGGCATCGGAACCTGGACATGTTATTCCAGTTGAGCTCCTGCGAGCTGAAGAAGTACTTCACGCCTAACATCTATAGAAACCATGATGTGTTTTTCTCTGTTCATTTGGCAGTGGAGTTAGCTTGTGTTTCACAGCAGTCCTGATCCTTTACTGCAGAACTGCTATCTAACAAGTTCTTCCTCATTCTGTAAAGCTCATTATTCCATCCTTAATTTTCATTTATCGTTTTTAGAAAATCATCCTGTTATCATTGAGTCTGAGAGAGCTGGGGCTGTTCAG
>NW_009659616.1:0-1089 GCF_000708025.1 Charadrius vociferus | reverse complement strand
TGTCCATGTCACTGACAAAGGTGTTGAGGAAGGTTCTTGAGATTTCTTATCAGAAAGGTTCTTGAGATACAGACATAATTCAGCAAAGCTGAATTTTATTTTGAAGTCTTTGCTTGGTTTCTGTACTTAGCTGATCTCAGATGATGTAACATTAAAATTCAGAAGTTGTAACAATTGACATCTAAGGCTATCAATGTTCCCTTCTTAATGTTTTTCAGTGATGGCATTCATTTCCAGGTCCATCATATTTCCATATAGTTTAACCCAGAATGTATTCACAATTTTCTCCATTTACATCAAAGAACCTCAGCAGTGTCCTAAGATGTCATAGTCTCAATATTTGGTCTTAGTAGATCTCTGATAGCATTCAGTAATAAATCTATCTAATCCATGTATTTGAGTTGTTAGACTACCATAGCAGTTAAGTACTACATGACTACTATTTGCATAAAAATATAGAACTAGATAGAATTTATATAGAACTAAAAAACTAAGCTCCATTAAGTTTAAGAGAAACTCTTGCCTTTTCAGGTAAAACAATATGGAGCTTTGTGAACCTAACTGAACTACTCACAATTAGACAGGAACTGTATATGAAACTAACATTCAGCCAACTCTCCCAATTTCTGCCTGGATTGTGTGGAACCACAGCAGTTCACAGAATTTTCTCCTTCTTTCATTTCATGTCACAAACTTGTTCTGTCTTGGTGAACAACTGTCAGCCTCAGCAATTATGTCATCAATACTCTGGGGTAAATAAATGTAATTTCATGGAAGACTGTGTGCAAAACAACATTAGAGAGATGAAACTACAAGTCAAGCTGAACGTAGGCACAGAATTAAAATTAATCTCCTAAAGCTGACGTTAGCTGAGGAATTCTGCATTCTGTTCTCAACATGAAGTAAGCTCAAACAGGACTCACTTAGAGAGACAGAGACACCACTGTGTGTCTTTCTGTAAAAAGGGATATTCAAAGAATGCATGGTAGGAAAAACAAACCCAACTGATAATTACAAGGCAGTCCACATCCCAGAGGTTTGCACTGTCCCTCTCACTTTTGCCATCATTTTCTGGACTCTTTTTTTTTT
>NW_009659615.1:0-1089 GCF_000708025.1 Charadrius vociferus | reverse complement strand
TTTTTTTTTTTTTTTTTTGTAATACTCTGTGCTGGAAATAAATGAATCCACTGATTTCAGCAAATTAGACATAAATCCCCTCTTTTTTATTCTAGGAAGGTAGGTGGTGAATGATGGGCAGAGAATGTGTGGGAACGGAAAGTTACTTCAAGAGTAAAGGTATAAAAAAAAATTAAAGGGAAGAAGCAATAAGAACAAAAATGGCAAACTAAATACAGTATATAGAGAGATTTCTGTGAGACCTTGCAGTTTTAGTTTGTGAGGGGTTTGTTTGAAATGTATGCTTTTATATTTCTTGAGAACTGCTGGCTTCAGTGCTGAAATGACTGAAAGTAAAACTTGGTCAAAACCAAGTAACTCCGTTTTTTACTGGGCATACTCAAAAATAATCTGTTTGACACAGTATTTGACATCCTATTTTTAGTAATTCCTACTTCATATTTGTGAATAAAATCCCAGCTGGAGGTTGGTGTTCCATTGCCCTTGCAGATGCAGGTACTCTGAGTTACTCAGTGTATTGTCAAATGTGTATTTTCGTTCCTAAAAAAATTTTGCAACCTAAGGATGTGCCAATATAGTAGTCACTGTGGCAAATAAAGGGCTTTCCAAGACAACTTTAAAGCTAGCTAACTCAAGTACTGCTCTCAGTGTATTCATGATGCTCAACATTGGTTATGAATCCCACCTGAGACTGTAAGTAAATGTTTGAGCTATTTAGTACCATTTGAGATTTATGGTGTGGCTACTTCCCTGCTTGCAGCCTCTGATCTAGGTATTTTGAAGTTGTCTCTGAAATATTTTTCTGGACAGCAGGGACTGGGGTATAAACATTTTCTGAACAAGAACTCATAGTCTCAGTTGCTCAAAACTGCCTCTAGGCTCAACAGTAGATGGTTCAACCACCCATGCTCGTTTATTCCTGGGTTTCTTTAAAATTTGGGAAAGTTACAAAGTCTTAATGAAATGGCTGAATCTGGAGGACTAACTCATTCTTTGTGACTATGCCTGTCCCCAGCAGATCTATTCATTAGCAAGAAATTGCACTACTGAACAACAGTCTTTGGCTGATCTTTAGCACGTGTACCAGTG
>NW_009659614.1:0-1088 GCF_000708025.1 Charadrius vociferus | reverse complement strand
TGACCAATGTGACACAAGACCTGCATGAGATTCGTGCCTTCTGGAGCAGCTCTTGAAAGGCCAAAGGGGATATCCCATGCTACCTCAAAAGCTACCAGACAACTTATCGTGGGTAAGTAACCCACAGCCTTAAACTTAGCTGTTCATAACATGCTTTTCTATATGAGCTAGCTGAAGAAGTATCAGTTGTAGACAAGAGAAATAGAGTCCATGTAGTCAACGGAGAGGAAAGGGGAACTGAGCTCAGCCTAAAGTACGGGTTCATCTGAATTGTTCTCCGGGCTTCAGTGACTGCAGTGATCAAATCTTTATGGACACTTGGAGAGCTCTGAATATATTCTAAACTGTTCTTAGGTGTCTTATAAATATTCTATTCAGACTTCTTCCCCGGAAAAAGCTTATCCTTTCATCCTATAATACCAGGCCTCATTTTTCACCCACTGAGCGATAAACTGATTATTTGGAGATATCATAAATATACCAAATATAACAACAGAGTCTTCCTTTTACAGGAAGCAACAAAATACATTAATTTTGGTTTTGATTATGAAGTTACTTCACCATGGAACAAGCCAGTTACTGTCATTGCTGTATCCAAGGTCCAGAAGAACAGGGTATTAGCTTTCTAATATCTAATTCTGACAGTAGTACCTAGAATTGGGCTAGAAGAACCAGAAATTCAAAATTTCTGCTGAAAAAGAAGAATCTGAGAGTTGAAAATCCCCAAAGGCTGAACAAAAGAATGATAGCACATATAATTTTGAGAGACTTGAAGAGAAGGTCAGAAAGCTTTAAATGGGAGACAGGAAGCTTAATGGATGTTTTCATAGCAAAATAATCTCTTGTAAATGCAGGACCAGCCAAAATCATAGAAAAGTAATCTGCAGCAAAGGGAGGGAGTGAAAGAACATGATTCAGTGGAAAGAAAAACATTTGCAGGAAAGAGGAGTCAGGGAATCTTGAAAGGATGCTGTCTTTGGCCAAAACTCCTGCGAGTACTGAGAGGAAACTGTGATAAAGAAATGTCTGTAAGCATGCTCATTATTTTCTATAGGTCTGTGCACTTCTCATGCTAAAAAGGTACAAAA
>NW_009659613.1:0-1085 GCF_000708025.1 Charadrius vociferus | reverse complement strand
AAAAGACTCTGCCCACTTCCTCACCCTGACTGCGGGTTCCTCATCTCCCACCGTGAGAAGCTACTTTTACTGGCCTCTCCTCTGACCCTCTCCACAAGGGCTCACCACACTCTTCACCTGCCCCACAGAGCTGCTCTATACATCCAGTTAACATCTTCACTTTCAGGCAACCCCACTCCTGATCCTTCCAGCCGGTGTCTCCTGAAAAGCCTCGACCCATCCGTTGCAGCAGCCCAGGCTGCATGACTTGTCCCACCGTGTCCTGGCAGTTACTCCATCCATGTCAAAAAGCACAGGCTCTCGCTCTGCTTCTCTGTTCCCCTGGATGAGAGCATTGGTGCACATCTGGGCTGTGGCACCTCAGCTGTAGCTCCAGGCCAAGCTCTGACTTGTCTTAAAGGAAATCTGGTACCAAGCGTCAAAGACCTTCTGTGTGCAAGGCTTTACTTCCTGGCAGAGACATGGCCACGTGGACAGCACCTGGCAACGTAACGCTGAAATGGGATGCCAAGAGAGTGAGCAAACCCTGCTGTCTCCAAGAGCAGAGAGGAACAGGGCTGGGAAGGGTAGCCCTGGCAAGAAAGAAGTTTGTTGTCAGTGGTGTCTCTGCTGTCCCCAAAGGCCTTTGACAAAGGTGAAGGTGATCTCCATGAACAACAAGGTGCTGTTGACAGCCCCCTGGAGAAAACTGTCTGTCTGTTCCTTGGCTGTAATATCAGGGGGGTTAGTAAATGTTGGTGAAGAGAAAAACCAGCAGTTTGAGAGTGTAGGCACATGAGTGGAGACCGTGGTGTGATGAGTCTTGTGTGCCTGGGCTGCCTTACACCTACTGCACGGAGAAGGGAGAGACCTTGCCAGCCTGCAGTCGCAATCAATCACTTGTGCTATGGAAATTTGCAGCTGGCTCATGCTGACCAAGGAGCCAACAGCCACCAGCATTCTCGCGCCTTGTCTGTTGATCCAGACGTCCCTGGAGTTGGTCTATGGGTAGTTACTTATCAGTGATGCTAGACACTGGGAGAGTTTCAAAGATTTGTCAGAGGGACGAGAAAACTGGCAGTATCTTGGTTGTCCAGGGCTATCTT
>NW_009659612.1:0-1087 GCF_000708025.1 Charadrius vociferus | reverse complement strand
TACTACTGAAATCACTGGAATTTGGGTACCTAAATAGTAATTAAGTACCCATGTATCTCTGAGCATCTATGCCTTTGATCTCAAAATCTGTCAGTCTAGCTCATTACAAGCTCTACATTTACTTTAAAAAATATACGAGGTATGAATTAAGGATAAGATTAATTAATAGTGGCATTAACTGTAGCAAAGCAAAGAGATAGATTGCACTGACAGAGAAACTAGAAAGGATAATGGATTTAATGGCATGTGTTCTAATGGAAAAAAATAACCTACTGCGTGAGACTGTCATATCTGAAAAAAATGTGGCTACCATTTACAGTTCATATAGGGACAAAAAGGTTTATACACTAGCAGTATATAAATCACTGAAAAGAGTAAGCTGAGATCTTTATAGTAGCAGTGATATATTTTCCCTTATGGAAGCCCTCGCCCAATTTCCTATCTACAGAATCTCTCTCTGGCTCAAGGGGCTGACCTATCTCAAACACCCAGCACTGGGGAGGGATGCATCCTGAGTGGAGACACTCAGTCTCTCTGAGCAAACACCAATTGAGGAACAAGCATGAAATCTCTTGTCTTCATTTACTAATGGACAACTCAGGGAACTCATCATTTAGCCTACTAGCTGCCATGGTTATCATATAAAGTATGTCCCCAAGCAGGGTAAGGACAATCCCTCTAACAAGTCCATCTGACCCTCAAGGGTTCATGGGAGTTGGACATTCCTTGGGCAACAGAATAGGCTGCAGATCGCTCATGCTTCCTATAGAGGATAGAGATCAGAAGATCATCTGGCCATAAATGTTAAAAGATTGCATAACCCTAGTCTATATGTGTTGCTTACAGAGGCGACCAAGGCAAAACAAGGATTACACAAACTGAAGGATAGACACATTGCGGTCAATCAGCTTAACATACTGATGTGGAGATACTTGAACTATAAGCAAGAGAATCTGTTGTTCTTTGTATCAGGTCTGACACAACTGACAAAGAGACAATATATGTCTTTCTCCTGAATAAACTGTATAAAATGACACTGAGAATTACAGGTATATTAATCTTATCAGGCACAGTGGAAAAAAAAAAA
>NW_009659611.1:0-1087 GCF_000708025.1 Charadrius vociferus | reverse complement strand
CCTTCTTCCATTGTAGGGGATTATTAGTCAGTTGCAGTGATATGACAATGTGAGCATGTATAAGCAAAATCAGTTTGAATTTACAGGTTTCCTAAGAGCTCACATTGAAATTTCCTGTGTTGTTGTTACAATGTTGCAAGAATATTTTCTGCAGAAAACCTTTTGTTATTAATTCTCTTTCTACCAAAGACTGCTCTGGATCTTGTTTCTTTTGCCATTCTACTTTCATTTGATAGGATGGAGGTGTTAGTTCTCCCCCATCCACTGTCCTCTAAGCCTTTAGAAAAAGACAAATGGTCACAGTGTTTATTCACCATAGATGCCATAAAGGTGAAAAGCAGCCCATTACTTTCTCGTTTCATGCTTCAAGAATGTTATAGCATAAAGAGCATTGCTGTGTTCAACATTAGTTTCTCCTAATCTTGATCTTCGGTTCTTCTATTATGCTACTGCTAAATTTGACCAGAGTCAGGAACACTTCTATCATGTTGTCTTCTATTGAAGACTAGTAGAGGGGAATATTTCCCTCCTGCTCTGTTTCAGTGAAATATCAGACTTGAAACAGGAACTGAAGTGCCAAGGCATCAACCTCCAGCACCAATTGCTATTGAGACACTGCTGCAGAGACCTTCCTTGTTTCAGTAGAGTCTGGTTCTACGCTAAATGCTTTGACCTTGTGTTAGTTTCTAAGAGCTCTCATACAGCTGAGTTGGAAGGCTGTGATTAACATTAGTTGCCAGAATTTCCCAGATACTTCAGCTTGTGTTTTGACACAAGTGGGTAAACAGAACACTGAAAACATGGCCTTTGTTTCAACGAAGACAAGGTGAAGAACACGGTGAGATAGACACCTATGTGAGAGCAGAACAAACTCCCTTACAGAGCTCCTTGCTCGGCTCAGATGTTTAAATCTTAAGGAATACCACTTTAGTGCTACAAGCGATGGAGAAAGCTGATGTGGAGCTAAGAGACAACAAAGGATAGCAGAGAGGAGGGCAGTGGTTCCAAAGCAGTGTCTCTATAAACAAAAGCAGAAACCACTATGTGAAGTATGTTAATATAGTGACTTATCTCATTATTTTTTTTT
>NW_009659610.1:0-1083 GCF_000708025.1 Charadrius vociferus | reverse complement strand
GGGGGGATGCAGGGATGAGGCTTTGGGTGCAGCCACATGCCCGGGAGGGATGGTCTCCGTGGGGCTGTGGCAGAGCCTCCTTGCTGGTGGCAGTGCCCTTCTCTGACAGCTTCTGGCGATGGGACATCAAGATCTCTCTGCCCGTCCCCGGGCTCTGCTCCTTTCCACAGGCACGGGCTCCTGCGGTGGCTTGCTTCAGGGTTCGTACGGCTCATTCGTGAGCCCGGGCTACCCCAACTCCTACCCCAACAGCGCGCGCTGCGTCTGGTACATACAGCTGCAGGAGATGGATCTCAGAGTCGAGCTCCAGTTTTTGGATGTGGAGTGAGTCCGCTGGGGCGGCAGGTGTGGTGGGTGTGGGCAGGGTGCCCAGTGCTGGCTGTGGGCTCAGGGGCGGCTTCGTCCCCATCGCGGGGCCTTGCCCGCCTCTGCCCGAGCGCCGGGGCCATGCCGGGAATGGGGTGGCGTTGCTCGAGCCCCGCAGCTCCCGCCGGCAGCCGTGCTGGAGCAGACCCGGTGTGGCAGCCCGCGGTGCAGACAGACCCTCCTCTGCCCCCGCAGGCTGGAAGGCACCAACTGCAACTACGACGCCATCGAGGTGTACGACGGCGGCTCCCTTGGGAGCCCACTCCTCGGCAGCGTTTGCAGGAACGACCATCGCGCCTTCAAGTCGTCCGGGCACCAGCTGACCATCCTGTTCCGCAGTGACGGCAGCGTCACCCAGAGGGGTTTCCAGGCCTACTACTACTCGTTTCGCGCCTCCAACAGCACCGCAGGTAAGAGCAGAGCTGTGCGTGACTCTTTGCCAGGGCAGAAGCACAAATGCCTCCTTCAGGGTCTTCGGATGGCTCATGACACCTATGGCATCCAGAGCCTCTGGCCCCACTGGCAGGCCTTGTGGCTTGGGGGCATCTTGTTGGACAGGACTGCCACCAGACTGCTGCCAGAACATTGTTTCTTGGCGTGATGGGCAGGGACAGGGCGTCCTCCACCTCGGTCAGGTGCTGCTGCTGGACCACCATTGATGTTGCTGGGCTTTCTTGTAGGCAGGGGAGTTGCTTGTTCATGGCTCGCTCATTGCTG
>NW_009659609.1:0-1086 GCF_000708025.1 Charadrius vociferus | reverse complement strand
TTTTTTTCTAAATCCAGTGCTAGATTTTCACAACTGCCTATTATTTGCATATCTGAAAAACAACATGGTCTAAAGAATTATAATACCACATGAATATATAGATGGATCTGGAAAAGACAATATGGCTTAGAGAAGAGCCAAGAAATGTTTGATATTTGCAATAAGTAAGGTAGCAGTAACTTTAGTGATACTACTGAAATTTAACTTTATGCACAGGTTTTTCTGGAGGAGAGTCGCTAACTCAACATGTTGCAATGCCAGACTAAAACCTTAATTTCCTTGCATCTGAAAAATGTCTGGAAATGTTTTGCACCAGAAACCATAATTTTGAACTTTCTGACCTTTGAGCTTGTTATATATCACGCATCTCTTCACCCACATGAAAGGCAGCGGAATTTTTGTTTGTTTCTTCAAAAAGCAATGGGCAGAAAAACCACAGTTTCAATCTCGACAGCTTCTGTTTTCTGGTTTTCCCTGCATCATCTCCAGTTTGTCTATAGCTGAACAAACAGACAAATTGGAGACAATGCAGGGAAAAGCAACAAAAATGATACAAAGGTTTAGAAAACATGACCTGGGGGGAAATACGAAGATGATTGAATTTATTTAATTTAGAGAAGACTGAAAAGAGATATGCTAAGAGGTTGCAAGTACAGGGAGAACAGGGTGGGTAATTGCTCTTCATGTCAGATAAGGATACCAAAACCATTATGGGTTATTTTGCACCATGGAAGACTGGGTAAAACTTTCTATCAGCTTGCTGATATAGAGGAGGAGTCTGTCTCACTGGAGATTTTTAGAAACAGAGTACAGAAGTATCTTTCAGGGATATTCTTGTTTCTGCTTTTGAGGAGAGCTGGATTAAGAGACTGTGGAGAAGCCCCAGCCCTACAGTTCTGTGATTTCCCAGTTAGTCTGTCCACAGTCCCAGGAAGGAATTCTTTAATCTCTACTTATTCTTTCACCAGGATGTCTATTAGCTAGCCTTTCCATTTCCTCTCAGGAAGAGACAAATACTCCTTTCTTCTGAAGTGACAAGTGTTTTTGTCCCCATCACAGCTCATTTCGGAGTGTAGGAAAAAAAAA
>NW_009659608.1:0-1085 GCF_000708025.1 Charadrius vociferus | reverse complement strand
CAGAAGCGGAAGCAGTGCGGTCCTTCCGATCTGCACACGGGACTGACCAGCTGAGCCACAAAGCCGGGGAGGGCATTGCTCCCTTGCAGGTAGATGTAGTAGCCGTCTGAAACAAAGCGTGAGCCACACTGTCACACACGCATCAATTCGAGACAAAGCAGTCAGGGACAACCCAAGCACAGTCCCGCGAGCACCCCTTGCTGCAGTTCAAGGCAGGCAAAAGGAGGGGAGAGCAAACACAGGTCCTTTGCTAGCCACAACCTTCCCCAGCCCCAGGTCCACCTACGACCCGGGCTCTCTGGGCCGTGGCAGCTCTGTGGCTTGGACTGGGTACAGCACCATCTCCAAAGCATTGCCACAATCCTCACGTGGCTCTGCAGCTTTGGGGCCCACCCATCATTGTCCTCGGGAGAAGCCAGCGTCTCCTCAAAGACAGACACATTCCTGTGCCCCCCGAGACAGCCGGGTCATCAAGCTTGCCATTACTTTCCCCTTGCATGGCAGGTCCTTGCCTGCCCTGAGGGTACCACAGACTGATTCCCGGGGCTAGAAAGCTTCCCGAGGGCAGGCTTTGGACCAAGGCCAGGAAACACGTGGCCTGAATTGCTGTTAGAAGAGGCTTGTTGCCATCTTCCTAGGGACACCCTTCTGCCCGAATGACCGCTGTCTACTGATTGCTGTTCCTACCTCCTGTCGTGTGGTCAGAGGAGGGGCCAGTATTTTCTGTGGGCGTTGGACCCTTGTTCCTTATCCAGTCAATGCTGCTGTATTCTGCCTGGACCCACTCACAGAAGTCATCGTCGAATGTGCAGGCGAAATCGCAGTCACTTGGGGCAGCTGGGTACGGTGCAGAAAGGAAAGCAGTGTTTCTAGAGTGAGGCTGGGGCCACCTTATCCCCGTGTCCCACAGGGCACACCTACATCCCTGGCACGCTCATGGCCAGCTGAGGATGGGCAACCGAGTGGAAGTGCATGAGCTGAGTGCCAGGCACAGCCAGCACAAAACATGGATGGGAGGGGACAGTACCTGTGCTTGTCTCAGGTGCTGGTGATGTTGTTGTATGTGGAGGCCGCGTTGTGGTGTT
>NW_009659607.1:0-1086 GCF_000708025.1 Charadrius vociferus | reverse complement strand
AAAAAAAAACCCCAAGCAGCTACTGAGATCCACAACACTATGCAACAATTACAGGGTACTTCTGCCTCCAGAAAGACAGATGGGAGTCCCAGGTTGCATTCCTTCCTAACATCAGTACATGTGATGTTACAGTATACATACCTACATACCTACCTTAATAAAAGAAGTGTTCTTAAAAATTTTGAATGGAAAACCAGTTAGCTTTAATTTCTTTACAATAGTTATGGATTTATCTAAATCGAGCACAACTCCTGTTGCAGCAATCCGGAAATCAGGCTGAAATACACAGAGATGAAAGACACTGCTGAATGCATATTTACCAAACAGTGAATAAACCATTTCGCTGATACAATTTCACTGCTTATTAGAATCTGAGTTCAGAACTTATAACCTTTACAGGAGTACAGCAGCATGACAAATGCAAGTTGACTTCGTACTGACTAGTTGAGGTGCTGCTGACATAATATTCCTACTATTCACTAATGAGATTTTCAGAACTGCCATTCTAATTACCTTGGAAGCAATCTAACAGTCCTTGTTATCTACCTCACTGTGTTCTCTTTATGAAACAGAATCTTACTCGGACAGAAAGTCTCAAAGGAGAAGTGCTTTGTGCACTGCTGTAAGTCACTATATTGTGCTAGGGACACATGATGAAAATAGCTGGTGCAATAGGACTTAAACAAGGCGTATTTTAGGAAGGAGATAATAATCACCACTCTGATTACTGTTATGCTCATTACAATGCCATGCAAAGCTTCCGTTACACAATGTACGTAAACATAAATCTACCTTTGGGTAATATATATGCAACAAAGATGATATTTGATAAATACTGCTTTAACACCATTTAAATTAATTCAGATACCCATAAACATTGTAACAAGATATGGAGAAATCACACTGAGGGCAAACTTTTTCAACACGAACATTGGCATCTCATCCTACAAAAAGGTTTTAAGAATTATCTAAATACTTAGTACCCGAAAAATCAAGTGGGTATAAATCCTTCCACAGAAAATAATAAAGCAATATTTATCATTTTCAGTGTAGCAGACGAAAATTGTTTAAAAAATAAAAAAAAAA
>NW_009659606.1:0-1087 GCF_000708025.1 Charadrius vociferus | reverse complement strand
AAGTGGCTCCGTTACACTCTGCTGACCTAATTTTAATAAAATGCTCATCTGTGAGCTCCAAATTTCACTTGTTCTGACAACCCTACCCATGCAGATCTCCTGTTCTGCCAAGCTCCTGAGGAGATGCCATCTCTTGGGCCACCGAACGCTGCGTTACAACCTGGGGACAACCTGGGTGAGCGTCTCTGGAGGACAAAATGGTGTCACCTCCACGAGGGCACAACCCCAAGGGGCACAGGGGTCCGATACGGTTTTGGTGAGGGTGATGGGGCTGGATGTGTGCGTTCGCTGCCCGCTGCAAACATGGAGCAGAGCAGCTGGGGAGACCTGGGAAGGAGGAGACCCTTTCTGAGATGGGACTGGCTGGTGTCACCAGAAAAACACAGGTTGAAGGGCTGGGGATTGCTGCCCGGGAATATGTTGGCGATAAAAGATACCAAAAAATATCTTTCCAGGAATAAAAGGGTGCAGCAGAGCTCGGATGAAGTGTGGGTTGGAAATGAGATGAGCAATCCCCTCATCAGACTTGAGTACACAGTGATGGGCACTAATAAACCTTAACGACCTCCATCAGCCCCACCTGGGACCTCCACTGCACCCTGCCCATGGCCCACGAATCCATATAAGCTCAGCCCAGGGCTAAAGACCTCCTCCTGAGCTGTGCTGCATGGGGACTTGCCCCCAGCCCCGTCAGTGGTTTCTCTCCTGGATGGACCTCTTGAAGGTACGTTGAAGCCCATCCCTGACCCTGCCTCGGGGAGGGACCCTGGACCTCCACCATGGCACTCTCACCTGGAGGGACTTTGGGTCCCCAAAGCAGGGTAGCGCTGGGGACAGTGAGCTGAGCGCTTCTCATCCCAGGCAGCAGAAGGCAACGAGCTTTACCTAAGCTCCTCACCCATGATCGCCGACTTATTTTTCCTGCCTCTTTGCCCACGCAAGACCTCTGGAGAGGACAGGCAGGGACCCATCTATCCTTCAGGCTTCGGCTTTGAAGGGTGCTGGGAGCATCTGCACCAGCATCCACAAGAAAGCCTTGAAATTAGAAAAGGCAATTGCTTTTGTTCCCACTGCACCACCAGATTTC
>NW_009659605.1:0-1086 GCF_000708025.1 Charadrius vociferus | reverse complement strand
TTTTTTTTTTTTTAATCTTCCCCAGCAAAAGATCATCTTGTCTGTGCTCCACTTGCAATTGCATACAAGTGCATGCACAGCAGTTTATAGTATAATGTAGATTTTCTGCAGCAGGTCTAAGGCCAGTAGTGATCTTTCTTCCCACTATGACAGGAACATCATCTTTCAATTTCTTTAAACTCTAGCCTAAAACAAAAAAAGATTAAACTTATTCCCTCCAACCTGAATGCGCCCACAAGACAGAGGAAGCTGGTATTTAAGCCAGAATAAATGTTAAGGATAAACTAAATAAATATACTGCTATTGGAGTATTTTTGTTAGCATACTTTAGCCTGCCTAAAACTTGGTGTGCTTCTAACTAGACTGCTAGAGCACGTATTTTGTATGACTGTGGCTTCCTTCATCCCCTCCAAGCATGCAGAAACATGTAAGTCTTTGTAAAACACTGAAATATCTCTACAACACAGATTTTTAATAGTAATTTCCATGCAGGAGATGCAATAAAATCAAATCCGCTTTATTACAGCACTGGGGACTAAAGCCAGTTAACCACTCAGAATTAGCAAGCTTGCATGCCAAATCAGTTTTCACCACTCACTGGGTGCAACATACTTCACAGGCAAATCAACAAATTATGCAGTTTATCGATAACCAGCACCATAGGATTTACAGGTGTCATTGTGGTCTTACACGACATCGTCAGCATTCATACTACAGATACATAAATACAACTTCCACTTTGTAATTACTGAAATTAGCACACATCTCACATGTAGGAACAAAGCAGCTAACGATACTGCTACAGGCAGAGAGAATTCAAAGCAGATCTATACCTAGAAATTCCTCTACATATCTTCCCAAACCATCTCAGCCCAGAGCTCCTGGAGCTCTGCCTCAGCCTGCCTGTAGCACCCTCCATGGCTGCTGCTGAAGGATGGTTTGGGAAGCAAAAACTGACAAACAAGCTAAAACAGCCTAAATAGGAATTCATTAAGAAAAAGATGGGGCGGAGGTCTTCAGAGATGAAGAGGTACATTAACCTATTGCAGCACTTACACCCATAATAATCTACCTTTTTAAAGGAAA
>NW_009659604.1:0-1085 GCF_000708025.1 Charadrius vociferus | reverse complement strand
AAAAATATTTTAAAATTTACTAGGTGATTAAGATAAATGCCATTTCACAACTATGTGCCTCATATCAGGATAAGGTTGTTTCATTTTTCCCATCTCCAAGTTATCATCACAAATAAGCAAATGTATCTAATTTGACAGCTTAACCTTTAATGCTCAAAAGAGCTAAAAGCCTCATTTAGCCCAGTAGAATATTTTTTTGATAAAAAATAAGGGAAGACCAAAAGAAAGATTAGTGACAAGAAAAAGCGGTTTTGAAGCTAACATTGGTTTTATCTTCAGCATTTCTTTCAAGACTGATGATCCTGTAAGAGCCATTGGTATGTAACATATATTGATGTCTTCATATGATCTTTCCCAAATACACACATTTTTAGGGCAATTCCTCTTCATCTTTTAAAGAACGGTTCCATTAACTTAAAATAGATTACCTGTTTTAAGAAAATCCTGTGTGCTTATCAATAAATTCACTATTTCTTTCTGCTCTGCAATGTGAATAACCGTAAGTCTGTAGAACATGAGGGAAACAGAGGTACAGTGAACAAATGTGTACTTTCCTGCGGTTCAAATATTATTACACATTCCCTCTCTAACATCCTATTTCCCTTCAGAATTTGTCAATATTTATATTTGCTATTCTTATTGTCATCTAACATCTCTATTTATAGAACACCTTCCATTAATTCAACATTCTTGACACATGCAGAAGCCATATAAAAACAGATGGGATGTTGAAAAGATGGGGATTTCATGCATACATTAGGTCAGGTGAATCTGTTTTCCCAAATGAACAAAAAAACCCCACAACTCCCCTCGATGTAACGCTCACTGCAATGTTTCCTTACAATACTCTTTTTTTCTAGTTCAGTGTACTGCCTCCTGAGAGAACATTCACAGCAACAGGACTGTTTTTGTGCAAACAAAAATGAACCCACACTGGAATATGAAACAGTCACAAGGAAATTCAGTACTTTTTTTTTAACTGACCGGCTACTTTGAGAGAGGCTGAGGAACTCTAACTCTACCTCTCCATCACCCCACTGTGAATTTATCTGTGTAAAGTTTTTGATCTTTTGTATTTTTTTTTT
>NW_009659603.1:0-1085 GCF_000708025.1 Charadrius vociferus | reverse complement strand
AAAAAAAAACAATAAAAAACATTTTGTTGTTTACTGGCAAGATCAAAAAGTTACACTGAGATGAAAGCACTTCACAGCATGCTTAATGCAACAGAAGCGTTGGTGGGATTCATTTAACCAACAATTAGACAGCTGTATTTAAGCTACACATCTAAGCTTCCTCCAAAGCGACAGAGGCACGCACACGTACTGCCACGTTCAGACGGATGGAGTTTCTTATTCTCCTTTGCCCCAACTGCAGAAGGAGCCTAGACAGCTAGCCCATGCTGACAGGTCAGCTTTTAACCAGCTAGTCCTGCGAGAGGAACGCCATTTCAGAAAAAGAAGGGAAGAGGATAAGATGCAGACTGCAGCAAGCCCTGCAAGGTGTGAAATGTAGACTGCTACCTGAGGAACTGGGAACATCTAGATACTTCCACCAACACGTTCAACATTTTTTAATTATCAAAATTCAGACATTTGCTATAGATCTGCAATAGTAAGTGAGTTTAAGAAGTGCGATCAAGTTGGTTACCTCCAGTGAAGTCAGCTGCCAGTGTGATTTGGTGGTGAGAAAGAGCAGGTAACGTGCCGAGGGTTAGACGGGCAGGAGAGACGCCCCTTGGCGCATCAGCAGCTCAGACATCAATAGCTTAATTCGTATGTGCAGATGCCTGAAGTTCATAACTGAACATCTGAAGTAAAATGTAAAGTCACCTTTACTCTAGAAGACCAAAATGGTGGTGAGACCAAGTTAAGACATAACCACCTCAGAGGGCAGAACCAGTTTTTGTTCAGGACCAGGTGCATACTGTTCAGCGCATATTGCCGTGAAGCAGAGACCAGAGTTTGATCCCATAAGCCACAGACAACACAATTTGACAAGGATAGCTTTAATGAACCTTCTGATAGCCTCGTAAATCAAAGGACAGGCAAGCAAGAGGTAACGTACCCTGATCTAAAATGGGTAAACACCTGAAATTACCACAGCGCTCCCCATCTTTGTTACCACATCTTTTAAGGGTTCTGAAGCTCAGATCTTGGGCCAAGACAGCCTCCCACTGAGGGTATTTCATCCATGACAGAGACAGTGGGGTTGAGGGCAC
>NW_009659602.1:0-1085 GCF_000708025.1 Charadrius vociferus | reverse complement strand
AAAACAGCAGGTAACTTGCTACAAAGAACAAAAGCACACTGGCAGCACTCATGGCTCTAAAAACGAATGACCACACTAGTGTTATGAGAGGCCAATGGTTATGAGAACCATTTTTAACTTGGCTACAAGAATGTGGTTAAAAATAACACCATATCTTATGAAGTTAGAATTGGTGACTTTGAACTAAAAGCTGAAGTCTAGAGGTGCACAAGATGGAGTAATGTGGCAGTCTTTGGAGTCCTTTTGAGAAGCAAAGAAGAAAATTCTAAG
Source organism: Charadrius vociferus (assembly GCF_000708025.1). NCBI lineage: Eukaryota > Metazoa > Chordata > Aves > Charadriiformes > Charadriidae > Charadrius > Charadrius vociferus. The sequence goes on along the minus strand of NW_009659602.1, from coordinate 815 downwards.
TGGAATGCCGGAGACAGGAGAATGCTGGAAATGACAGCTCCATCAGAACCCTCATCTCAACCAGAAATAGAAGGATCATGAAGACAACAGGAGGGATTTCAACACAGAGACAGGGTACAGCTGAGTCCTAGGAGGGCAGGAGCTGCACCCTTCATAAATAGCCAATGACTGTGGCTGCTTTATGTGACAAAGAAATTTTTTCATGGTTTGTTATGCTGAATGTGTCCAAGTGAGCAGAGCTGAAATGGACTCTTTTTATCTAGCCAAACCAGTCATCAGGGTTCAGTGAACGTTCCCGTGCTTTGCCTAACAGACATTTATTCACTTTGGGATTTCTTACTCACGTTGTTAGAGGAAGGTGTATTAGCATGAAATGTTGTGTCTTGATCTGGAAAATGTGGGGCTGGGGGAGTTTTATGAATGAGGTCCTTTCCTGCCATTTGATAACAGTTATGCAGGTTGAGTCATGGTGTAATTGTTCTCCATCACTGAGATACATAATCTTCAATGAAAATTCATATTCTTTGTTCCCAAGTATGTAGCATTTCAAAGCTCTGTCCTGTTGCCAAGGCTAAGTGCTGTTGAAGTAGTGGTTTCCCTGTGTGAGAGGAGAGCAGTGAACACAATGAGGGAAGGCAAGGTTTAAAACCGAGAATAGCCTTAACAATCATGACGGCTAAAGTAAGGACAGGAGGGAAAATGAGTAATTCTGGCTGTTGTTATCCCTGGTCTTTGAGTATTTTCTTGAGAAATCCTTGGATTCTGCATGCATGAACCTAAGGACAGAAAAGATCAAGGCTTGACTGAGAAAAAAA
>NW_009659601.1:0-1084 GCF_000708025.1 Charadrius vociferus | reverse complement strand
TTTTTTTTTTTTTAGAAGAAGAAGTAAAAGCAACTAGTTTTCATCAACTCATGACTAGCAGAGGAAAACACCATCTGGCTCAGTGATTTCATGGGGTACCTGTCACCCACAAAGCCACAGTAGCTGTTCCATGAGCCATAGCACACTTTTAATTAAGAGTTTGATGATAAGCATATGCTGTGCTTTCTGAAATCTTCTGAAGGTTGCTAATGTCTGAGATTCAAAATTCCCCAGGACAGGAAGATTTGTGGAGACTGGAGAGTGCAGAGGCCGTACCTGCATTTGTGATGTATAGCTTTGGAATTTGTCTAGTATTTGACCGTCTGTTGGTAACACATGGATGATGACACATACTCCATTTCTGAAGTGTAAATGAAGAAAAAAAAATGAACAAGGGGAACTATAAGGGAATATCTTGTATTTATAAGCACTGAGATCTATGGATGAAAAGAGATGTGCGTGTAGAAGTTGCTTGTGGAAGTGACTCATCCCCTGAATCCCACATCTTAGTATGTCTTTCAGAGCATTTGATAGTCACGCAGTAAAATCACAGACGTGCTTTTTGCTTTCCAGCATTTTTTACAGGCTTTGGAAAACTCACAAAAGGAGGTGCAGTTTTCTAAAGAATGAGCTACCATGTGATGTGAGAAGCTGTATGGGTTCCCTAAAATATGAATAAACTGAATAGCACATTTGAAATAATTTCTGCACTGTAGTCAGAGGAAAAAAATCCAAATCCTGACAGAGACCAACTATGAACTTTCTGTGCTTCGAGTTTGAGATATTGCTGAGATCGAATAAACCACAGGAGTACTTTGAAGATGTTAAAACACTCAATTTTTAACCCTCAGCAATGTTGGTATCTCAAACAATGCCTTTGATATATCTCAATCTTTGAGAAAAGTTTTTCTCTAGCATAAGTTCACACAGAGAACTGAACTGAATAAGTGGACTGAATACTCACACCTAATTTTGCAAGCACCAAGAAAGACTGATAATGAAAATTAATGTTATCTTTAATGCAAGTAAACACACGTGTTCTGTAACATGTAGTCTGTGCCTCATTCTCAAACGAAAATACTCA
>NW_009659600.1:0-1082 GCF_000708025.1 Charadrius vociferus | reverse complement strand
CCAGCCACTCTTCCCCAAGCTGGACAGGCTCCTGCTGCGTGGCCAAGTGGGCTATTGGACACTGTTAAAAGGGGACAGTATCCTGTTTGGTGTAGTCATACTCCATATAGAGCTGCTATACATTCAAGCAATCTCCCAAGAGAAGAATTCAGGTTTTATCACCACGGTTGGTTTCGGTTATCCTGCAACAGTTGTGGTCCATGTCGTCTTAGATGGTGTACTAATAATTGTTTTAAAAGTCATTGGGAAAATTGTTGACAGGGTTAGAGTTGGGAAGTATTCAGCCACTAACCATTAAAAGAGCTTTGCAACAATACAGGGTATCAACAATTTAGGAATAACATCCTCATGAGTTATGCGTATCTGTAGTCACTTATCCTGTTTATCTCCAATCATATAGCCTTTATATTGATTATAGGTTTTTACTGTTGTGCGAACTTGTGATATTGATACTCTTGAAACTTTTTGAATCCTTTCTGTAATACTTGGTAAATATCTACGTTCATCAAGAACTAAAACAGTTGTGCCAAAATGGGTGGCAACCCTAGTAGGTCAACCACAAGATCCTTATATTCCCTAGCTTCTTCTATTGTTTAACACTTTTTAGTGATAGTACGGCAGCTAGCTCTAATTTGGCTATTGCCTCTGTACAAGCAATAGTGGACCAACTCAATTTTCCCTCACCTAATACGTCTGTTCGCAACCATTAATTTCCCATCTACACCCAGGCCCCTCAAAAGATTGGTGGGAATCACAGTTCAGCCATTGGGGATTTAATTCTTGGTTATCAAGCCTATTAGACACTCCTACTAAGATGTTATTTCCTGTAGATGCTATGCTTTTGTTGTTCTGTTTATTTTTCCAATGTGTTCAGACTTGTCTGGCAAACATAATACTTAAGAGTATGCAAGGGTATAGATGTACCCTTCTTAATGACCCTTTATAAGGTAGGTATGCCTATAAAACCAAAGGGAGAACAGTTAAAAATTGTTAGGATTAATAGCTTTGCATAGCACTAGAAGCTAAAATAGTTGAAGCCTTATGCTGCAAGAGCCGACCAAGAGTAAACTTTTTGATAAAAC
>NW_009659599.1:0-1084 GCF_000708025.1 Charadrius vociferus | reverse complement strand
TTTTTTTTTTTCCTTCTGGTCATGTTCATCTGAGGAGAAGATTGTGTTTCTTCCACCACATCCATCCTATCTGTGTCACATGGACTGGACCAAAATAGTCCTTGAAATAACTTTTGTGTGAGCTTAATTTGATTAATTGCTGACATCTACAAGGTAGACATTGGCAACTGAGCCTGCTGGGGACACATCCTGTAAAAGGAGGGGAATAGGTCTAAGTAAAATAAGCATTTGTAAAGGATGATGTATCACCCCAGAGCATACATTTAAAATACATCAGGAAAAACAAAATCAACAACCTCCAAGTGTCTGTTTGTTCCAACCAGAGAGTAGGATAATCAGCAGGGATGTAGGTGTCTTCAGTATAGCTGACTGGAACTAGAGCAGGTGGACTCCATTCCTTGTAATTTCTCACTTCTACACAGACAGGTTGCCATACATCAATGCCTGTTTGTACAGCCAGGTTAATATTAGAACGTGCTCAGATTCTTCCAGCATTAGACAACTGACTAAAGACTTTCAGGGTAGAGTTAATGTGCATCTCAGAGAGGTTGAGGCTTGCAAATACTGGGTAATTTTCAGCAGAAAGCACCTAATTTATAATTGCATAAAAAGACTTAAAAAGATAATTGGTGACTTTAGGTGCTTTTGTTTTGTGGCATACAATTGTTGATAACTGAAAAGAGACTGATTTCCACACTGCGGGTTAGAAGGAGTTCTCTCTGAACATTTGTTCCCTTTGAAATATTTTAAGTTGGGCATCCAAAGCAAGGTAACTCAGAAATGTTACTTTACATTTGAAAATCTCAGCCATCACTCCCCTGGATTTAAGTTTCTAGGCTTTGTAGATAGAAGAAAAAATATGTCATTTTGTGCAAGTTTGACATCCCAGCTAAAATTTTCTTTTATCACCAGTGCTACCAAACACATCCTTATTGTTGGTTTTATGGCAATCCAGTAAACTATTGCATATATAAGTTCAACCCAAATTTCTAACCCAGACATCACTCAGGTGCTTGCAATTTCTCTCAATGCACTTTGATGATGGAATTTTAGCTCTGCCTCCTCACGCTTACACATATATATA
>NW_009659598.1:0-1083 GCF_000708025.1 Charadrius vociferus | reverse complement strand
AAAAAAAAACATTCTTCATGTCATCCTCCATTAGCCACTGTTAGAAAAGGGGCTGGGTATATCTTTGATGCTGTTTAAGGCTCTATAGGGAACAAGCATAAAAGTCTTGCTGACATGGTCTCTTGAGACTGACCTATCAGGGTTAGATTAGTGCCAAAGGAACGTGGATGTATTTATGTAAACCATGGGCTGTGTGAAAAAGGAGCAAGAGAGCCCCACATGCCACTTAAAACACACCTCTGTAAAAGTTTCATTGTAGTATTTACGGATTTGCTAGCTTCTGAAAATCAATTAATTATTTAGCATTTGATACCTCTAAAATCTATTTATAATGCAATACAATCATGGCTGAATCTTTTCTCAGACTAAATAGGAACTTTTCTTTCAAAATTACCTATGTATCAAAGCAAAGGTGGCAGACTCTGAAACATTCATAACAAAAATATCTCCATTTCAAACAAATGGGGTGAAACATAATTAGAATTTGGGAAGGAGGCTAAGAGAGGGTCCAAACACCAGTATTTGCTGGTGGTAAATGGTGGTAAAAAGAGGCTCCGAAAATAGAAGACTTTAATGTCATACAGACATTTTTTTCGAGCCAGGGTGCGTGTGGGATGGGTTGGTTCTCTTTTTGTGCCAAATGGAATGGAAATACTTCATTGAAAGCTGATAGAAAGTGATGGAGAACAAATAACACAAATACCCATGGAAGAAATGTAATAGAGTAGGCATTGCCACCTATTGACTAAAGAATACAACAGCAAGAAAGACAATTTTATTCAGAAAACGAAAGGTACTAGACAGTAGCAACAGATACAAAATGTTAATTTCAGATACTCAAAGACTGTGTCCTGCCACGTGTTGTTTGCTGTTTATCTATGACTTTAATAGGAACACAGTCCAAACTTTGATGCTGACCAAGAGTAGGATTGTTTTTTGTTGTGGGTTTCTTTAGGGTATTTTTGTTAGTGTTTCATCTTCTCGATCTTCTTATTTGTAGACCAGAAATCCCAGAGGATTGCTCCTAAGATAATGGAAGCTATTCACTCTAGGCTGTTTGATCTGACTTGCTAAAGGTCAGTG
>NW_009659597.1:0-1080 GCF_000708025.1 Charadrius vociferus | reverse complement strand
GCACCACCTCGATAAATCTCAGCCCCCAGTTCCGCTTTCCTCCTTAGAGCCCCCTGGGAAACACAGCAGGCAGCGGGCTAGTGGGCGCCTGTCCCCCTCTGCGGGGAGTTCTGCTCTGGGCTTCCCTGGGACGGTGACGGAGGTTTCTGACATTAACGAGCCACGATGCACATTTCAAGTACTGCAATGAATTTGGCTGCAGTGCTGTGCCAGCCAAGTGAGCGCATCCAACACACAGGAACACCAGAAGCGACACAACGCGCTCCCTTTTAAATTGTGTGGTGACATCTGATCAAAGCGTAACAAATGGCTGCTCCCGGGCAGTGCGGCACAGCTTGTATGTGGAAAATGAGAGGTGCCCAGTGAGTTCATCATGCTGGCCCTGTTCTTTTTCCAGACAGACCGGGCGGGGACACCTCAGTCGTAACTAGAGGCAGCGGCATTAGCTGTGCATTACACTGTTGGCAACACTGAGAGAGCGCTACCCCCAGTCTTGTAGAAGCTGACACACGCACTGCTGGGATCTTACACATGTGCATTTAGTCCAAAGTGCTTTTGGAGTGCTCAGTGCCAGTAAGGGACAGTAACCTTGAAGACCACCAGCAGTTCTGTCAGGGACTTTAAAAGCCACCGAGCTCCATTGGGCTACTTGAATCCCACAAGCTTTATTCACATTAAACTTCTCATTTTCTTCAGTCTGGAATGCCGCTGTCTTCCTGAGAAAGTTTTTGCTTCTGGGGGACTCTGTTTTCAGTTTGCCTGCATGAAGCAGTGGTCCTCTCAGAAATTCAGCGGTCTGCAGGTTTTGCGGGATCTCAGCTCTGGCCCCTTCACCCCACACAGGCAACAGGGACCTCCCGACAGCCAGCAAGAAGCGACGAAGAAGGGCAGAAACGCTGCCTGTACACAGGCATGAGGGAAACTCATAGAACTTCTTGTTTCTGCAGGCTCTGGTCCTTTCCATGAAACAGTCCCGTCTGCTGGCTCTTTAAAGAAGCAATAAAGTGACCGCATCACTTATTGGCTGATACAGACGCATTTGAAATCATCTGCTTCCAAAACCATTCCTGTGGTCACACC
>NW_009659596.1:0-1082 GCF_000708025.1 Charadrius vociferus | reverse complement strand
TACCAGTGCCATGAAGGAGCAGCAGAGCAGAAGTCTACACAGTTAATATAGTCTCAGTCTAAATTGTGAAAATGGCACTTCTTGATCCACATTATGTATGTGTCCTTGAAGATTTCTGCTTCATTTACTGACCAAACGAAGATTTTCTATTGTTAGCAATGCAGAGCTATTATAATCTGAAAGAATGGGCTGTGTTCTGATCTGATGTATGCACCATCAGCAAAATTGTCAGCTATGTCTTAGTCACCGCACTTTTATTTTAGGAGATTTTAGACATGAGTCTGGGTTTGCAGGGCTTGTATAGACACTCAGATCGTTTTTTTACTCGTGCACTAAGCAAATAAGGCATAGAAATTTAAATAAGCCAGCAAACATGGACTAGAACCCTACTTGATACTTTTACAGCGTGGCTTTTGTGGTTACTACTGATCCTTGGAGTGAGGGTAAAAAAATTCCATTATTACTTTGTTTTGTTTCCAGGACTCCCCTCCATCTCATTTCCACCAACTGTGAGTTCCATCTCGCACAAATAATGGAGAGAAGGAAATAATACCTTTAGCTTGAAAGCTTTTTAATCACACACTGGAGGACTGACATTTTACCTAACAATAGCCAAAGAAATCTATGTGTTTTAAGAGCCCTTGCTAATGTCAAAGAAAATGAATAACAGCTTTACTACTTAGTAGCACCAAGACTTTCATAACACAGTTGTGATGGTGTCTCCTGTTTGTAGTGGGAAGCTCCACTAGTGAAATCTACTGAGCCCAGTGAGGTACTGCAGTTTAGTACTGGAGGTGGGATTCCTCCCAATTAGGTTTCAAAGTCTACTTACAAGTTGGTCTTCTAGTCTACGAGGTCTGGCTAGGGTTTCTCTATAGCAAAGAAACATCCCCTGCTGGCAATTCATTCCATCCTACGGTGGGGCTAAGGAAAAGGGGATGATTCCCATCTCAAAGCATCTCTGTGTTGTCCTTTACTGTAGAGGTACCCTAGATAACTAACTTTGATAAGGTATATAAATTTCAGAACACTACAATCAGGCAAACAGGATCCCGCCAAAGGAGACAGAAAATGACTTCTGT
>NW_009659595.1:0-1082 GCF_000708025.1 Charadrius vociferus | reverse complement strand
GATCAATGTGTCTATCTCAAGGCAATCCTTTTCACTGTTTGTTCACATCTCATTAGTAAGGTGGGAAAGGCAGTGAATTTTATTTGTTAGTGTAGTTCAAATAATTATGAACCTGGTCTGATGCCAAGAATAAGTGAGACTATGCAAAAGGAAGTCTCTTAGTCTGACAGTAACCGCAAAAATCACATTTGGTATGTTCTGTTTACTTTGTTATGCAATTAAGATCACACAGCATAGCAAATGAAAACTGATTTCAAACAGAACTTGATATTCACCACTCACGTAACTATTTCATTAGTACTACATAGTTCTGAAAACTTCATTATCTTCCTGTCAACCCTTCAGCCTTACACAGTAAGTCTTCCAGCTTATCTTTGAGTAGAGTTGAACTCTCAGCTGCAATTGCTCTTGTGTTGTCTGCAGTGTCCAGTTCTAAGGCTGTCCATGTTCGCTATCATATTTGCAGTCAGTGCCATCATGTTTTTCCCTCCCTACATGTCTGATCTGAAGCCTGTTAAAATCAGCGGAAGGGCTGTAATCGGCTTCAGTGGGTTTTCATCATCCAGAGCCAGTCTCTCCTGTCACTATGGATTTTTCACCAAGTTATGTAAGCACTGTTGTTATTATTACAAAGAAATTTCTTGGAAACAAACCAGAGAAATATCTGTGATTAAATTCTACAAAACCTTATTCTACCAGTTGGTACTGAGTATTCTCAATCAAAAAACTATATTCACTCTGAAGACCTACCAGTTTACCAGTCAGGCAAATGAAGACATTGAGTTAGCTTAATATTTGTACAATAGTTTATGTTAATTTAAAGCTACGTTATTGGTGCCCTTTGCTCAAGTGCAGAGAAGAGGTAAAGAATTTTGTGGGATAGTGATTGCTCCTTTCTTATATTATCTGGTGCTTTTTTCAGTTCCAGCAAGCCACAATGAAAGACGTTATTGAAATAAAGCTCAATCACAAGAAAGTATTGGATTGTCTTGCCCTGTCCTATTTAAAAGCTAGATCCAGGGCCCTAAGGGACCTTATAAGACCAAGCTTACCAAGGTGAGTTTAGTTCTGAGGTTTTTTTT
>NW_009659594.1:0-1081 GCF_000708025.1 Charadrius vociferus | reverse complement strand
TTTTTTTTTTGTTTCTTTCCAACACTCTGTATGTCTGAGAGGATATTCTACACATGGCTTTCAGAGTAAGAATAATTCTGCAGGTTTCCCTTTACTCTCTGTACCTTCTGTTCTGATGGCTCAGATATGTTTGTATTTGAGTCCTATCTGAGGAAAATATGTGATATTTCCTAGTGGTGGTTACACTATTTTTTCTACACTTATGTTATAGATTGGAATTCTGCCCAATATCACCTTCAGTTTGACTTTTCTTTTAGTTTGTCACAAAAATTTATCTGACATTTTTGGATACTTGTGGACTTCTGAAGAAAAGGCATTTCTCATGCGTATGTACTGCTAAAGGTCTTGTCCAGTCTCTCATCACCTTATGATTCTCTCTCTCTGCCATGTTACTTTTCCTGGTTTTGGCATGTACTGTCTTGTCCTGTTAATATCCCTTTAGACTGCTCCTACAAAAGTTCTTCCAGTCATACCACCTTTAACTTTATCCTTTTCTCTTGAGATTTCCCTTTACTTTCCACTACCTTAAACAAAAATCAGCTTTATTTTAAAAGGATCTAACAATATACCTCTGTTCTATCTGTAATCCGTACAGTTTTTGGTGACTGACCCTTGCTGTCCATGAGCCCATGGCACCTACCTCTCTCACTTATTTGCTGCATTTTAAAGTGACACTTCAGTGCTTTTGCTCTTTCTTAGGAGAAACCTATCCGCATGTGCAGATCTCTTCCCAGTTCTACTTTTGCCATGACTTCTGCAGAAAATTTGGACTCTGGTGGTCGGAATTCATCCAGTCTCTTGAGAAGGCCCATAGGTGAGGAGGGTAGATGGGAGGAAAGCTTGGGCTCTGTTTCTACTGGGATCCATTCAAGAAAAGATTGTATTTCTTAAGGGATGTTCTACACCACTGTGTGGAGTAGTAGTCTTTGATAGTGAGTCTATTACAGCAGTTGAATATGTCAAGAAATGATGGGAAAAGTTTTGAAGATGCTCATACAATATTCATGCTTGGCTTTAGTGTGCAGGAAGTGGAAAAGGAAGAAGACACTATAATGGATAATGGAAGGACAGAAAAAAAAAA
>NW_009659593.1:0-1081 GCF_000708025.1 Charadrius vociferus | reverse complement strand
GCAGGACTTGGCATTTCTCTTCACTGAACTTCATGAGATTTGTTGGCCCATTTCCCAGCCTATGAAAGTCCCTCTGAATAGCAGCACAACTTTCTGGTTCATCACCTACTCCTTCCAGTTTTGCTGAGGGTGCACTCTGACCTATCATCCAGGTGATGAACGAAGATGTTAAACAGTATGTATTGGCCCCAGGCAGACCCTGAACAGGCCAAAGTCTGCTTTCCTGAAGAGTTTCTCCCACAGTGCTGTCCTGTAGATACTTCCTTACTTATCCACAAATGCTCAAAGTAGGCTCCTTTTGCCCATTTTGAGGCATGAAACCAAACGAGCAAGACGTGATGAAAAATCCAGAACACATCCAGTTACAAGACACAAGGCTAATTTACTTACAAATAAAACTTGATTACAGTACTCATGCATTTACTTAGCTAACATGTTAGCTTGTGAGGCACAAGAAACAAAATTTTAAATGCATCGGGGAGTTGCAAAACAGTTGCAAAACACTCTGCTGCATCAACAAAACCGCTGCATTATCTTTCTACATATAGGAAATCGAGATGTTTTGTTTCTCATCATACCAAAACTCTACCTGCTGAGTCCTACAGCCATGTTCTGAGTATGAAACATGAAAAAGACACAGCACCAAGTAGCAACAAGGAATGTACCTACAATAAGCTTCCTGGTATCACACCTAGCACAGCTTCTGATCAAGTACCAGAGCTTCGTGCTTACTCCGCTAAATACAAGTTGTTGGTAGGTCTGCAGTTTGTTGCATCAATGCACAACACACAGCAAGAAGGGACACAGAGTAGGAAGGGGAAGAAATTAATAAACAGGTCACAGCACTGTGCTACATAGGAAGCATAACTGTTGAGGAGCATAACATAGGAGGAGGTCGCGAGTGTTTATTGAGTCTCTGAGACTGATATGGTCCAAGAAATAGCTCCTGCAGCAGGCACGTTCATTCACACTGTAAAACCAAGTTCCTGGCTAGCAGAGTTAAACTTGCAACAGTGCGGTACACCAAATGACAACGGCAGTACCAGCTTCAAATTGCACTGGCAGAAACAAACAAAAAAAA
>NW_009659592.1:0-1081 GCF_000708025.1 Charadrius vociferus | reverse complement strand
CAATTCTGTGAATTCTGTGAATGTGTAGGCAGATACCCAAAGTGTTCTTCTCCTACTTACACATTAATTTTGATTTTCTGTGTGTATGTCAGAAGTATATTTTGACTGTATTATTTTAATGTTGTCTTCTGATTTTTTGCTTGCTCTGAGTAAGCTAGGTATATAACATTCTTTTAAACTTTTTACAGAAACTAGAGGGAAAAGGGAAAAAGAAAGAGAAACAAGAGATGATCGTGACTATGACCAGGAGCAGAGTACCTCCAGGGATCATAGAGATGACAGAGAATCTCGTGATGGAAGAGATCGGAGAGAGACAAGAGACAACAGAGATCGGAGGGAGCCAAGGGAATCCAGAGACACTCGAGACTCCAGAGATACGAGGGATTATAGCAGAGATACCAAAGACAGTCGTGACCAGAGAGACTCACGTTCCACACGGGATTCCCATGACTACAGAGACAGAGAGAGTCGCGATACCCATAAGAAGGACGACCAGTACCAGGATGATTCACGCAGCTATGGAAGATCCCATGGCAGAGAGGAGAGCTCTCGTGCTGAAACAAGGAATGACTCCAGAAGTGACTCCAGAAATGAGAGCAGAAGTGACAGAACTGGCAGAAGTCGAGGCAGAGGTCCAGAATTGTCTGACAAGGGTATTGCCTGATTTTAAAAATTAATGTGTCCGTATCATTGGAGATTGAATATTGACATTCATATGATCTTGTTATTTGATATGGAAGTGGTGCCAAATAGTTCATGCTTTTAAAGCTACGTTCACTTCTATTGTCATTAAATTAGAACAGTTGCTTAAATTTATAGCACTTCTGTGTTCTCCATTCATTAAAGTGGCATAACATTGGTGTTCTGCCATACTGTTTTAATACAAACCCTAATCCTTGCACCGCAATATTTAATGTTTCTGCAACCCTAGGTTCTCCCATGGGCTACAAACACAAGTAAGAGGCTGATGTGTAACAGAAGGGTCGTAGAGGGCAGTGTGTCTTGTATTGGGCAGCAGGTTTTTTCTTTTCTCTCAAAAGGAACTATGTCTTAGGTACCTGAAAACTATCTTTCACCTCCC
>NW_009659591.1:0-1081 GCF_000708025.1 Charadrius vociferus | reverse complement strand
AAAAAAAGCAAGTCTCTTCTCAAGGACACTAACCTGGGAAGATGCATCACACAGACCAACACTTTACTGAGGCAAACAGAAAGTTCAGGGCAGATGAGGCAAATCAGCTGATGGGGTGAGAACACAATTCCTTGGGCCTCCAAAGCAGCAAGGACTTCCCTCATCTCCCATTTCCAGCCTTGTCATAAAAAATATGCAAAGTTTCACTAGGTAACAGACTCTGCCCCATGCATTTGCATTGCAGGCATATTTTCATAGTATAGCTAGTTACTAAACAGAGCATTCTTCCTCCCATCTTATTTTCTAAATAGGCCATTACACCTTTCCAAGGTGTGTCGGCACTGTATTTTCCATTCTAATAGCCAACTGTCACCCAAATAATTTTGTTAGCATGTCAAATTTCATTCTCTGGTCAGGTGATCATCTGTAAAATAATGTAAATCTTTGTGAGATGGAGGTGATTTTTGCCTCCCAGCAATTCATTCAGCCCTACCTGTGCATATTCCAACCAGCATAGATGAAGCAAGCACTGAACAGCCAGGAAAAATCAAGTTGATTTTTCTGTCAACTTGAAATAGAATCACATCAAATTCTTGCATTTCAGAAGCCCCTTGAAGCTTCTGGTTGCAAAGGTTTTATTTCTCCAAAACAATACTGAACAGGCAAATGCCGTAAAGGTTCAGGCTTATCAAGATGCCTCTCAAAATATATTGAGATTAAAAGTTTGGCTTGAGTCTTTGTCCTGGTAACAACTAAAGGGTCTTGCCCCTGGGCCCCAGCTCTTTCAACCAGCCAAAGTTAGTGACCAACTATCCAGCAGCTCTTTGTTTCAGTTACAGTAACCTTTCCTGCTGTCTGGACAACTGCCTCATCTCCAGAAAGTCCCCAGTTCCCACTGCCTGGTTGGAGCCAAAGATAGGAGCTGCTCTTCTACGCACATCCGTCCCAATTATCTCTTGGTCATCCACTTTCCATCTAGAGCTCAAGTTAGTAGCCCATCAGTTTTCCCCCACAACATGCAGGTCCGTTTGTTTCAGGCACACTGCATTGGGCTCTTCTGGTTTTCTTCTTTTTTTTTTTT
>NW_009659590.1:0-1081 GCF_000708025.1 Charadrius vociferus | reverse complement strand
TGATTTACAATTGCTAATGCAGGTCAAAATAAACTAATCAAGGTGGAACTCTGCTTCATCCCACCCATTTGCATGCAGCTCAGGTGCCCAACCTGGGACTGTAGGCTTATCCAGGTTGCCTCATAGTCAAAGGAGAAAGAGGGGCATCACCAGAGAGGAGCTCAAGTCTTAGCTGAACCAAATCACCCTGCAGAGATGTTTCACTCTTATAACATAGCAGGACTAAGAACACCTGGCTTCGGCACCTCAATTTGCTGCTTAGCAGTAAGGAATGAGCCTGATCCTACACCTCCCACAGAGCAAACTGTTGTGTCAGGACTTTGCTGCACTGAGAATTCTTTCCCTGCAATATGGTGGTTCATTCCAGGAAATAAGAAGGAAATTCAGTCATGGATTGAATCATATTTCAAAGTATTTTAACACAATGTTCACTATTTGTACAGGCTTTTGACGTGCATACTGAGTGCATGAAGCATTTGTCATAGCAGCTAAGGAACTACCCTAAGAACTGACTGCAGGGTGAGTCTAAAAGCAGAGGAGGGTTGAGCAATATCTATTTGTCATGTCTGTGGACACACAACCAATACAGCCGAGTTCGGTAAGCTGCACTAATGTGTTTGTGTGACTGAGAACGAGTTTAAGATTTCAGGGAAAACTAAAAAGCAATTTGTGATGGTAATCCAAATGCAGCATTGCGTTCCCCTGAACCTAAACCAACCTCCTAAGTCAGTGTGAGGACAGAGCACATGTATGGAGTACGGGTTATTTCCCATGCACAGCAGTATAACGATTCCCTTTACCTGTGTTTAGGTTAAAATTAGTATTGTCAAGACTCTTTCAGCCCAGCAAGAAAATCAATACACACCAGTGAACCTGCGGGATCCGGGCAGGCTGGTGTACCAGCATCTGTGATCTCTGCGCGCCCTGTGGTTATAAGGGCCTTGTAGCATTACACTTGTTCAGAGGAGAAAATTCACCATTATAGACAGTCACTTATAATTAAACTTTGGAGACCAAAAGCTTGAACAATAAAAAGAACAAAAGGTCTACCCAAATGCAACATATGTTTGTTTTTTGGTTG
>NW_009659589.1:0-1080 GCF_000708025.1 Charadrius vociferus | reverse complement strand
AGCCTTTACTTATTAAATACAGACTATGATATTTCTAATTTAATTATGGGAAATACCTCTTGTTATATCTGGTATGTATAATGCTTTCTCAGTGTAGATGTTGCTATGAAGTTACTTGCAGCTTTTAAACTAAGAGTTTCTTCATGGTTAACTTGAGACAGCGTTATTCAAGATGAAAGCATTCTAGTATTAACTTACTTTGCCATGAAATTTCCAATATGCTGTCCTGCACAGAGATATTAACAAGATAGTGAGTTATTTTGCTGTTATGGTGGGGGAGGGCTTCTCTCTTTCTTCCTGTGAAATACAAGGGTTTTTTTATTATTTTGCAATAGGACCTTTCCTGGCCTGGGCTTGCAGTGGGTGACCTGTTTCACAGACCACGAGCTACTGTGCTGGTAACAGTGAAGGGAGTAGACAAGCTGGCATTGCCTGTGAAAGGGATTTCTTACCCTATTGAGAATGTGAGTATCTGCGTTTGGAACTGTTGTGTGATTTCTGTGACTCTTGCGATCTCATGAGAAGTACACGATTCTACCGTAGCCCTTGACGTTTACTTATTTCTTACTTCACTTGAAGTTCGCATACCCCACTAGAATGATGGATCAGGCTGTATAGGTAAATAATCCAGTCACACTCCTGTACAAGCTGAGAGGCCTTCAAGATCACTCAGGGCCTCTTGTGTTCAGTAACTTGTTTGACCAAAGCATGTTCTCTTTGAAAGGCATCTAGTTCTAATATGTTTGTACCAAGAAGCAGAGAATCTACTGCTTCCCATGTTAACTTCTTGATTCATAGTCAGAATCATTAACTTCTACTTTTCTTGCTTCAGCTGAGTGTGTGTGATAGCATTTTATATGATGGTGATTCTTTGGTGTACTGTATCGCCCTCTAAGCAGTCTTGGAGTTTTCTTCAAGTACTTGACTGTGAAATACAGCACTTTGAAACACAATTCGATTAGACTGTATCAAAAAGAAAACAACAAACAGCATTACATTTACCTGTCACTGTCTGTCTTTGCTGAGGCTCTTTTCTCACACTTGTCACAGGATGACAGAATCATTTAGGTTGGAAAGGAC
>NW_009659588.1:0-1079 GCF_000708025.1 Charadrius vociferus | reverse complement strand
CCTGGCATGCAGGATTGTACACATCTCTTTCAGCAGTTTATACAGGATGCAGTATTTTTTTTGAAGTTATTTCTGTAATTTCAGGCAGGTTCTGTGTTACATATAAATGATGCTTTTTCTCTCAACACCAATTTAGAGAAATATTCTAGATTACACATCAGGAAGAGGTTGAGAAGTGGACAGAGACCTACAATTCACTAAATATATCAACAAACAACCTGTCAAAGGAATGGGACCCTGAGCAGTTTAAGAACAAACAGAAAGAAACTGGAGCTCCTTTTTACCTGTGAGGTTGGGAACGAAATTCAATTATGTTAACAATCTAATCTTGACTCATGAACTGTGGTAACCTACTGATTTGCATTAAACACAGTGCAGCGTAGATTCAAAGAGCAGCACATGATGTCTATTTTAAGACTTGTGATCAGAAGAAATAAACATTCATGCTTATATGTAAAAAGCTTAACTATTTGCAGCAGCTGCAGTTCTTTTTATGGTATAAAGAGAACTTTGTGCTGCTTTTTTAAAAGACTAAAACATAGGAGTAACTACTTTTATTCTTGAAGAAAGTAAGAGTTTTTGGCTTTTTTGACTTCAAAAGAGTCAGGAAAACAGTCTGCAAAAATAGCAATAAAGGCAATGTCTTGCTTAGTTACAAAAAATGCCTAAGTATAAATTATGCAGTATGACCTTTTAATTCCTCATTCTCATTTATTCTTCAAGCTACTTGCTCTTTAAGTACAACGCTCCAAAAAAAATGAGGGTCCTGCCTCTTTCAGCACCTTCCCATGTACACATCTCTAAAGTTGAAATATGCTGCCAGTTGTAACCAGTTTCAAGTGCTTAAAAAATCCCTAACATTCCTCATATATAAAAAAATGAGTTTAATTAACCATGTGAAAAACAAGAAAGGAAATTTGGCAACATTTAAATTCCTAATCTTCAGGCAAGATATATATTTTAACTAACCTGCACCACTCTTCCAGAAGCCATCATTGCAGTTTTAGACTTATTTTTTTTTAATAAATAGGAAACATTATTCTAAAGTAGTGCTTATTAACTTAGTTTTTGAAAAAAAA
>NW_009659587.1:0-1080 GCF_000708025.1 Charadrius vociferus | reverse complement strand
CTTCTAACCCTGACCGTTCTGTGATTCCATTCTGTGATGTTATGAACTAAGACATCTCTGATGGTATCTGCACTGCTGAAATACAAATCTAACATGAGTATAACAGATTTTTCTGATGTTTTCAGTAACAAAGCCATTAACTTTTTGTTTGTCAGGTCTAACATAAAATAGATAATGTTATCTTTTATGACATTTTATCTTGTCTCAGTTAAGGAATGCAGAGCAGAGAGAACAAGGTCTGAATGTTGCCCTACTCAGCAGATCTCTCTGCATATGACCTCCTCGAGAGGCAACCTTTAGTTACTCAGTGACTACAGAATTGTGCTATCTTGTGTTTTTCTTGTAAGTCTGCTGGTCTGTTCTTTTTGTTATAATGATTGCAAGGGTCCCTTCCTTACAGATGCATAACTGACTACTTTTTTTACCCCTAGAGTTTTAACAAATTTTACATCCTGAACATAAAACAAAAATAACATCCTGTAACTAAAAGGAGTTTTCATCTGCAAATGATGCAGAAAATGCAAATAATTAAGCTGTGTGAACTTGTAGCCCAATTACCATATAACGAATTACAAAAGTAGAATCACTCCACATTAGAGGAGTGTCTGGTATGTCCTTATCAATATTGTGAGTTTGTGTAAAAGTGTATGTCAGCAGTTAAACAGAATATACCACAAGTGGAGAACAGCTCGTAACTGCAAGACTGACTTATGCCCAGTAGAAACTGGCTTATTGTTATGATTGGCTAAGTGGTTTCCTCTCACATCTGTAACATATTACATCAGATTTTCTTTGGCACATACTTCCCACTAAATGAATTTATATGCTTGGAATACATATTCCAGTCACTTCTTTTAACTTCTTCATGAAGTTACGTTCTTTGCCCTGGAGAGATCGAGAGACGGAAGTGTACAGAACTCCATAGAAAAAGCTATGGTTTTCATCATGACTGTTTAAATACGTGTGGCAGCTTCTAATCACATCCGAAAGCTGTTATCTATCTCTGTTTTATGTTCTGTTGATGGTATTTTCTGCAGTAACATCTAGAGGGAAAAACAGAGTTCTACTAACTCCTGTTTT
>NW_009659586.1:0-1080 GCF_000708025.1 Charadrius vociferus | reverse complement strand
GGTGTGCCTTAACATTTCTGCAAAAAAGCCAATAAATAATTTTCTCTACCTTCTTTCGTAATTGCCAAATAAGAAATTCTGGATCACATAACTTTTCTGCCACTTAAAATCTATGCAACAGTGATACTTTTTGCATTAACATAATCGCTATGCAGTGTACTAAATGTGACTCATTTTAATGCTATATCGATATGCCTGACCTCATAATAAACATTAAGATCCACAGTCTTTAAATGTTGAACAGTGGTGCTTGGGTCAATGGCATATTAATAGGAGTCAACTACTTTCATGAATTGTTTATTAATTACTTTTGCTGTTTCACACATTACTCTGGTCATCAAAGAAATAACGATAGTGCTTTTTTCCACAAGAGAGAAGAATAACATGTAATTGCTGAGCCAAAGAAAGGTAAATCCATATTGTTTCAATTGCATGGATGGTGGTAGAAGCCTTCTTAAATATTACTTAATATTTGGATTAACATACTGCTCTGTTTTGAATTATCTCCTCTAAAAGATATTTTGGCTAAGATACAATGCCAAGAATGTTTTGTAGTATGGTGAGACAGCTGTAGAGTTGACATAAAAATAAGCAAGTTGAGTTCAAGCTCTTTCACTTCAGGACTTTTCAATGTGACCAGAGCTGTCTACAGTAGCTAGTCCTCTGTGTGTATCTTCAAAACATGCACTACTGCAAGATAAAATCCTATTTACAAGTATGCAGGCTAAAGTGTAATAGCACTTGTTGACACTGAAGATTACTTGATAATCATAACTATGTATCATACAAACAGAAAAAAAAGAACAGACTGTTCTCCTGTGGAAGAAGAACCACATTCTCTACTTCACTGCAACCTATCTAAAGCAGTGTAATTCTCTGGGAAGAGTGAGGTTATGCTGGACCAAAATTCTACACACTGAAGACTCAGAACTACGAATCTAATTGTACTTCTAAAAATGAAAAGGTTGCCAAGGAAAACTACTTAATTTAGTCTTCTTAAGGAAACAACAGCAAAAACACGTTGAAGTTAATTATTTGGGAGTCAGGAAGCATCAAAATTAAAGTTAGGCAGGCAATATT
>NW_009659585.1:0-1078 GCF_000708025.1 Charadrius vociferus | reverse complement strand
CTCCTCGCCAGCTCCACACTCCTGCCCTGTCCCGTCGCTGTCTTGTCAGACACTGCAGGGCACAGCCACGCTGGTTATATATGGCGCCGTGGGGTGTCACCGAGTGATGTCACAAAGGGCCCCGCTGTGACCCGCTGCCCGGGCTGGGAGGAGCAGTGGACGCACTGCCCATGGGTCGTCTCGAGGTGCCCCCAGACCCCCATCAGCCCTTATGTCCCCTCCTGTAGCCTCCGGCTCATCCCAGAGCCCTGTGCTCACAACCCCTGGCATGGCCCCAGGATCCCCCTGGGAGATCCCTGCTTCTCTCCCTCTGTGTAGTTCACTCTTCACATCTCTACTGTTTCCGGCACCTCACAGTTATGTCCTTTCCCCCCTGCTGAAAATCTCTTTCGGTACCAAGAAGCAAAAGATGTTTATGCCTGTCCTCTCCTCTGATCGCTGTTTGAGGATACAACTGTTGATGGGACTCTTACAGTGTGTGTCGCTTACCAGACGCTGTCAGAACTGGAGACGCGAAAGGAATGTCCTCTCTCTTTTCTACCATGCCTTAACATCTTTAATCAATGCCCTCACCTACAGCCCGAGAGACAGAGCTTGAGGACTCCTTCTGCAAAGTCTCTTCTAAACACGTGGATCTCACTGGGATCCAAACCAAGCCTGACTGATTTGAACAGCTTTTAAACTGCTCCTTATTTGTGCTGTTAGAGATTTCCCGAGGTTTCTAAGGTGCGCAGAGGAGAGGACAGACATTTTTTGAAGCTGTCTGCCGTCTCATTGCTTACCGAAGCTCTCGCTCACTTTTGTCTTCACCAACCCGGGCTCGAGGTGCTGCAACTCACCACTTTAGAAAGAGAGAAACTGCTGGACATGGCAGACCATGAAAGGAGAAAACTAGTTGGCCTGGGGTGAAACTGGTGAGACCATAGCAGGAAAACCTGCCAGAGAAAAGATGGGAAAGTAGAGCGTCAGGATAAAAGGGGAAAAGAGAGACTAGGACGTGCAGCCGAAAAGGAGCCAGGATGCCTGGGGGTCCCAGTCCAGCAGCCCTGTACCTGCCCAGTGCAGCCTGCAGCCTACA
>NW_009659584.1:0-1080 GCF_000708025.1 Charadrius vociferus | reverse complement strand
TTTTTTTTTTTTTTTTTCTCCAATTTTAATCTTATCTACAAACCTGCGGTGCCTATAGTAGTCTTCAACATGGGGACAAGAATGTACTGACAAGGTGAGGAGACAATGATGTATCTGTGAGAAACATTTGTGCACTGAAGTCAGAAGTTTCTTTTGATATCTGCTAACAAAATCAATAAGAAAGTAAATGCTGTGGAACTGAATGTAATTCACTTTGCTTGTTACTGTTCAAGCAGTTAAAATGCAAGTTATACTGCAGTCAACAATTTGCCATCAGTTCCAAAGAAATTTTGTGTTTAAATAAAATCTTTGTTTTCTTTCACCCATAACTATTAAAAAAGTTTGCCCGTTAGAGTCAGAGGAAGTATGTTGCTGTATAGATTACAGGAATGAGATAAATCATGATTCTTTCTGCATTTGCAAAAAATATTTATAAAATTAATTTTATGGAGATATGTTACAAGTGTTCTGTGGATACAAAAGTTGAGATAATTCAAGGTACGAGACAGGTATGTTTATATTAACATATGAAGTATTTCAAGTTACATGACCCTTGATCATTTCAAGGATTTTTGACACCCTACTCACTGTTTTCCCAATTCAACATCCTTATTTATTTGGGACAATTGCATGAAATCGGAAGTAAAGGAAGTAAAGACTAATAGGCCCTTAAGATAAAATAATTCTTAAAAAAACTTTTCCAAGACATCACCAGTCATAAATGGGCATTACAAAATCAATGGAAGACATTTTTATTCAAAGGTATTACAAGCCCGAAAACAACTCAGTGAAGAGCAGTCTGATGAGGAAGTGAGAAAAGGCTGAAGTTGTAACAAAGAATGTGTTACTTGCATCTTAACCTGACTGAGTGATAACTGTAGTGAAGCACTTTGAAGACCACAATGAATCAGAAAAGATGTGAATCGAAACTTGGGTTATTTTACGTGAGGAGATGATGAAGGGAATTAGCTCTGTATGGTACCTAGGAACCTGTAAGGAGGGCCTATTAGCAGTAAAGGAATACAGAAGAAAATAAAAGCAAGAAAAAAGGGGAAAAAAAAAGAGGGAAGGGAAGGGAAG
>NW_009659583.1:0-1079 GCF_000708025.1 Charadrius vociferus | reverse complement strand
TTTTTTTTGTGCTGCCCTATAATCACTGTGGGATGTGAATTGCTGTGATCTGTTACCGCTACATTTAACACTGCATTCTTTTAAATCAAGTGACTTCTGAGCGGTTATCTTGATTAAAGCACTTGAATGAATAAATAATGCAGTGGACTTAATAGTGAGGGTAAGAAATAGATCCAGTGGAGCTGTAATTCTTGAGAGGATACATTTTTCTCACTTTTTGATTTTTATGGATTATTTAAAAGAAGTAGCTCTAATCACAATGTGGTGTTTTAATGCAATGTTTCCACGTAGTATAGTAGCATTTACTTTGATCTGTTGCTACTGTATTTAACAGGTAATACTGATATTTAGCCTACAGTATCTCTCCATAATGTACAGGCTGATGAAGATTTGCAAGCATTCATTTCCTCCATGTTTTCTCCAGAAAAAGTGTGAAGTTCAGAATGTCAATACTGTAGCTCTTTGCACTGGTTTTGCATGGAAGAAAAGATAAAAATTAAGGTCTCTAATGCTGTACCACCAGTATGTCTTCATCTTCAGTCCTGAGATATTGCTTTGCAGACACTCATAATGTAACAACAAAGACGGGCCAAAATCAGAGTATTTCTGAGAATGGCAGCTCAAAGGGGAAGTAGTCATACCAATTTAGACACATCTGCTAAGATCTGGGGATGGGCATGTTCAGCCAATGAACAGAGGAAGAAAGCTGCAGCTGCTTTGAGTTCTCTCGATGCAGAACTGGGTGTAGGCTATTTCTTGTGTGGTAAATTGTACTATTAAAAATACATGTTAAAACAATACAAGGAAGAGAGGTATACAGGATTTATTGCAGGTGTTTTGTTGTTTTTGGTTTTTTCACCCCAGTCATGTAGTCCTCAACATCTGGTCTTATTTACCCAACTACGAAGGCAAGGAATCCTCATCCTCATTCTACCCTGAAATGGGCAACTTTAGAGAATGTCTGACTTCTGCAGAGATGTGACAGAATGGATAAAAGAAATGGCATATGCAAAGACCAGAACCCCTGCCCTTATAAGTCTGGTCCTTTTGCTATAGGAAAAAGGATTTTATTTTTTTTT
>NW_009659582.1:0-1078 GCF_000708025.1 Charadrius vociferus | reverse complement strand
CTGTGTCTGTCCCTGCTTCCAGTTCCCATGCATATCAGGTTTGTGTTTGAGTTTGACCAAGAGTTCCTTGTTAAGCCAAAATTGTCCTCCAAAATGTGTGCCCATTTCCTTGCACATCAGGATGGATTACTCTCCTGCTTTGAAGAGGTGGTTCCTGAAGACTGATCAGTTTGTCTGAGCACTTTTGCCCTTCAGGACTACAGGGTCCTGCCCAGAAATTCCCCAAATAAGCTGAAATCTAGTTTCCTGAAAACCAGCATCTTCTGCCAGCTATTTGCTTCCTCAGTTCCCCCAGTTTATGAAGTGTACCCTACCCTTTCAGCTCAAGCCAAGGCTGACTTTGTCCCTCACATCCTCGGCTACTGCTTCACTGTTTGAGAGTAGCACATGCAGCAGAGCACTCTACCAAGTCAGCCATTCTACACCAACATCGTGTTTTTTCCCCCAAGGCACTACAGAAACCTCCTGGATTAGTGGTGTCCTACTATGTTGTCCTCTCAGGAGATGTCAGGTTGGTTGAAAAGTATGAGAACCAGAGACTAGAATCAGGAAACCTCTTGAAGAAAGCTTCATCTTCCTCCTTCTTTTGAACTGAACAATCTGTAGATATCCACTGTGACACGTTCAAGTATTATATATCCTTTTGGTTCTGACTTGGAAATGCTGGGGCCTGTGCCATAGAGTTGCTCTGTGCATTTGAGCCATTCCTTACCAATGGGACAGTCCATTTTATCAATGTTCTTAGCACCTATTGCACCAAAATGGAATGGGCGTTAAATGGTTCAGTGTAAGATGGCACTGTCTGCAGGACTAGCTGTGTGTCAATGCTCCTCCTGCTCTCTGAGCAACAGGTTTGTGGGGAATCTACTTCAAGATGAGGCATGTCATTCAAACCAGCATGAGTCCTTAATGTGACCAACATCTAAAATAAGATTCCCTCAGTTAGTCTTTAGCCCATGCATAGTCCTGACCAGCTGGCCATTTAACTTCTGAAACGTTCCCATATTTAAAAAAACAAACAAATAGTTCCCCACACACAGTTTGTTTAAAATCTCGGTGCTCCAGCTTTGCCTTTTTT
>NW_009659581.1:0-1078 GCF_000708025.1 Charadrius vociferus | reverse complement strand
TTTTTTTTTCTTCTTTTTAAAAGACTTGAGCACAACAGACTTTGCTTCCACAAATATATATGAGATTGTTTTGCTTGCAGCGAGTCAGACAGTCTAGTTGCTTTTCCACAAAAAGCACAACTTAAAAGCAAGATACAGTGAAAGCACTTGAAGCCAGTAGAAAGAGAACAAAAAGGCACACGGTCTAGTTCATGAACATTTACTCTGCTACCAAATTCTCTACAAGTGTACGACATGACTCATACCTCTCAGACAAGATGAACTTTCCCTCCACCATGAGCGCTAGCTTTATCCTTGTTGACTGGTTTTACTTACATCATTAACAGTTTTTATAGACTGTCCATATCATATTGAATTTTATTCTTTTTCGAGCATTTGTAACTCTTGTTTTAACTGTTCCTGTTCTGCAGTGCTGTACTCAACGCCAGACCATGAAACTACTTGCATAGGTGTATGGTAACTATTTTATAAATAATGAACACAGCACATTACTTCTTAACTAGAAAACACTAAAACAAGCTATGTAATAATTTTGAAACTATCTACCTATACTTATTCCAAGCCGTGATTTTAATTTGGCTCAGAACTCTCAATCGCTTGCTTTCCTGTTAAGGAATCACCATCATTACCTACATTACTACATTTAAGTAAACTCAAAATAAAAAGTGGTGAAATTTAAAGTAATACAGCAGTGTATGTATCACCATTTAAAAAAGAAGTTGAGTTGTCAGTGGCTCATTGACATCTTTTGCAGACACCTGACTCCATGGACTGTATGTCAGAGGAAGGCCTCATCCTTCCAGGTAGTCAGCCCTAAATTCTAAAACACTCTCTGGAATATTCAGTTGCAGTTTTATTTTACTTCAAAATGTTAGCATTTTGTGTCTTAATGATAGGAAGTAGAGCAGCCCCTATATTTGTACATGAATAGGGCACGCTGCATCTCTCAGATATACCATGTCAGACTGTTTGTGACACTAAGAAAGTAACACTGAATTAGTTTAAATTCATTCCATATTTTCAAAAGTTTCCTTTCACAACAGCAAGAAATAAGTTTACATTGACACACAATGGCAGG
>NW_009659580.1:0-1079 GCF_000708025.1 Charadrius vociferus | reverse complement strand
CACTTTCCTCAGTCCTCCTGGGTGGGCAGCGGAGTGACTCCTTCAGCTGTTCACCATGGCTTCTGCCACCGGTTCCATCAGCAGATGATGCTTCGTGTTGTATTGTTGAAGAAGTGAGTTAGCATCCATGGTCCCTAGCCCCAGGCTGGCGAACACTGCAGGCAGACTGCTTGGGGCCACACCAAATTCGCTGACGTTAGCCTTTTTGTCTCACTTAAGGAGGAGCTTCTGCTACGCTCCTACCCTACAAAGCCATGCTCCTGAAATTTGGCATGTGAAGATATGCCACGTGGTAGCCGGTGGTGCAGCGAGCACTGGCACCATTCCACACCTGCTGCGCTCGCTCCTCCCAAGCACAGGGTTTCTTAAAGCCTCATGGAGACGTTTGAGAAATGCCATGCCTCTACCATGCTAAATCAGACAGAGGTTTTGCAAAACCAGTAATTCTCCTCTGCAATTAACTGCATTTGAAGCTGAAGTAGCTTCTCTTTAAACCCTGCGTAAGATTGGCTAGCAAAATTTATGTGGCCTGAAATCTGAAATCTGACAACTCAGGAGAATATATTTAATTTTTCTGTCAGTTCAGACCAAAACAATTGCCCTAATCCTATCAGCAAAATGTCTGGGCAGAATATGGATGATAATCTCATTTGATTTTATTTTAACCTGTCTCTAAATGCGTACTTGTTCCTTGAAGATTTCATTAAGATCAAAATGAACACATCGTTTTCCAGATGGAAGAAAATATTACTCTGAATGGTAGGGTACTTCACCTTTCCTATATCTTGTCTATAGGTATGTAGTGCAAAATTGTTAGTTCTTGCACCTTGTCAGTTCTCTGACTGGATTTAATTATGATTCTGGATCTGATATTTGTGGTCAACACAGATCACACGGTGGTAAATGCACATGCAAATTTAAGCAGTGTGTGACATCATCACTGCATGGGAATATCTAGGAAAAGATTTCTGTATTGCTTAGAAACCATCCCTGTTTTGTTTGGGGTTTTTTATACTTTTAAGTCTCCCACACATTAGTGAGGCAACTGAGTGCACTTTTTTTTTTTCCAAAAAAAAAAG
>NW_009659579.1:0-1077 GCF_000708025.1 Charadrius vociferus | reverse complement strand
TTTTTTTTTTTTACCCCCACAAACTAGATTTCAATTCTGGAAAGAAACTAAGCACGTTTAATGTGGAATATTGAGTACAATTCTCACTCATGTCAAAACATGATTTGTGCTTTATTGACAGGGACCATAACTTATTATTGGCTATCATCCCTACTAGTCTGGGCACAGAGTAAAAACCCTGGTTAATTTATTAATGAGCAACACACACTAACTTACTCTCCCTACCAATTCCTTTCAGTCCAATAGATATTGAATCCGAAGATTTTCAGACCAACGCTGCAGCATTTGGCCCAATCTCCCATTGCTTTACAAATAATCTGTTTAGCTGAAGCTCATGTTACTCAAAGAGAAGGCAGGCCAAAATTTTCAAATGCAGGAGCCTAAAATTGAAATTCATATACAACTGCCTAAATAATGTTGCCTGAATGCCTTCAACTGCTATTAGCACAGTAAGATATGCGAGTTCTTAATGTTTCTGGAAATGAGAGTAGGCGCCCTCTTAACTCGTGACACTCAAGTTTGATGTTTCTGGACACAAGGTTTTGACTGTATCATCTGTGCACAGCTGCAGTAGAGAGAATATAGCACAAATAGAATAAAAATATTTTTCGCTGCTTATGCTCAGACGCGATCCACAGCATTTGTAATGTCGTCTGTTTTTCATAATGTTCAGTTTAGAAAGTTGACATTTGATTAAACAGTTTGAATTTGCCAAAACATACATTTTAATCTTATGTTTTAATACCACATTCTCAATTAAAAGCTTCAGAAAAAGACATACAAAGTCTGCTTAAACCACAGTAAACCCACAGACCTAACACATTTAATATAATTTCTGAAAATGTTGACTAATATTTTCTAATTTCCTCACTACTTCTAGTACCACAGCTGCACCATTACTCCCAACAGCTATCAGACATTTAAACAGCCAGCTTGTTAAGTGTTGTACTAGATAGCCCTTTATCCTTACTATTTTCCACATTTTCCAATAGGGTGACGCAGTAATGAAGTTCATCATCTTGAAAATCTTCACTCTATTAATACTGTTTTCTAACATCGATGTTCATAATATTGCCA
>NW_009659578.1:0-1078 GCF_000708025.1 Charadrius vociferus | reverse complement strand
ACCATCACTCACTTTGCTATTATTTTAGCACACTTCTTTCCCTGGTTTATCCCTATGTTACTCTATTATACAGAGCACAGATAAGCATTCGATTCTCATAATTATTTTTTCTTTACTTAGAGTCAACTTTACTCAAAGCAAAGTGGATAGTATAGAAATGCACTACTGCAAACAACTTGTAAAAGGTTGTCACTAAGAACCAGGGGCCTCAGTGACAAAGAAAAGGAAATGAAAAGCCCTTTCTTTCAGATCTTGTTCAGCGCCTTTCGGGCCGGCATAATCAGGTGCTGGGAGGACAAGAGGCTTACTGTGCACAGGATTCATTTTACCCTCTCCCACTCCTTCCCTAGATCCTCCTAGCAGAACTGGGACTCTTTCGTCAAGCTTTTTAGTTGGCAGCTGCAAGGAGCCAAGATTTAACAATGTTGTTACTTCCTTGCTTTGAAAATCTTTATCATTCTGCTCGGGATCAGTCGTTATCTCTTTGTAGCACATAGGAAGGGTCAGAGGAGTTCAGTGCAAAGGTCTGTCTAGCCGTGCATCCTGTCTCCAGCACGAGACATTAGCACACCCCCAGGAAAGAGATAAGTGCAGAGATGGTGATGCTTCCCCACTAGCCTCTCCTCCTTCTGAAATGTTTGGCTCAAGAACTTCCTGAACCAAAAGTGGTAGATTCATATTTAGTAACCCTTCATAGATTTTTATTTCCTGAATCACCCAGTGGTTTATTGAATACTTTGCGCATTTTCAGCATCCACAAAATACTGTGGTAGACTTCCCGTGCTTGAAAATGCATTGTGTGGAGAAAAGCCATGGTATCAGGGGTTTGAATCTACATTCAAGGGACTGAAGCTTAAAATCAGAGCTCCTTAAGCTTGTTCAACTGCACTACTTTCCCTTCTTGTTTCTAACTGTGAAAATCGCTGTTTCCCAGACTCAGCCAATGTCTTGGGAAAACTCAGCATGGTCCTGAGGCAGGAAGCTAAGCTTCAGGAGACAGCTCCATCTCTCTTATGACTTCCTGCAAAATTTGCAGTCTGTATAAAATGAAAGCCTAAGAGATGGCACCTTTTTTTTT
>NW_009659577.1:0-1076 GCF_000708025.1 Charadrius vociferus | reverse complement strand
CAAGCACGCATTGCCGGCTCATGTTGACGCCTACTAATTGTAGAAAAATTTACTAAAAGTTGAATTGTTGTATTTAACTTCTGTATTGATTGCAATACATATCAAACAAAAGTGAAAAACAGAATTTATGTCCATGTTACTGAAATCTGTGCAGGATACTAGAAGGAAGTAATAAATATCTGCAGTTTGTTACATTCTGGATTACAAAAGAAAAATGCATATTATCTGAAGTTACTCAAGGTGTATACCATATGTTTTAAACAGCTGGGTTGTAATTCTGAATAGTGTATAGCATGTGTTGATCTTGTCCTATTCTACAGGTATCATTAATGACATTATTTCTTTTAAGCTGGTAACATAAGGTTATATATCATGTCAGGTATCACCTAATCAGACATGATCAGTCTGGTCTGCTGAGTCCTTTTTTTTCAGGATGTAATCCTTATTAGAAGCAGCACTGTTAAGTCTAAACCTTTTTCTTCCATTTCATGCACTGACATTCTTCTGCAGCTATTTTCTAGCATGAAATAAGAATTATGTCTTTTACAAACGTTCTTCTCATCCCTTATTCCAGCAAAGCTCCCATTAACTTCAGTATATTTTACCTAAGTAGAAACCAAAGCAAAAGTTACTGAAGTATTTTAGGATTTTGTGATCTATTTAGAGGGACTTGTAAAGATAGATTTCTTTGGTGGTGAAATCTGAGGTGCTTTTGAATATTACCAGTCCTGTTTAAACCTTTTCCAGAAAGCAATCTATAGATACTTTCAGAAGAAACCTGTATTTTCTTGACAGTCAGCACTGAGGGTTTGGTTTCATGAAACTTCACCTAGAACCAAGCTTGGAAATAGAAATTAACAAGATCAGTTTGTTTATTTAATTCTCCAATATGTTCATCTTCCACATTGAACAGACTTATTTGTTGCTTGTAAGCATACCACGGGAGAGAGACTGTAAACCTGCCTAATGATCATGCAGTGGAATAAGATACTGTTACCCTGGCATATCTGGTGTTAATTTAGGAAATTGTAAGTTGTGCTTTTTCTTTTTTTCATTTTTGATATTTCTGGTTTTCA
>NW_009659576.1:0-1077 GCF_000708025.1 Charadrius vociferus | reverse complement strand
GTACTGCATTGCAGGTGGTGTGGTTGTACCTGTGGCTCAAGGCTGTCCTGGTGCCAGATAAACGGAATGTGGCAAATGCAGTTTTACAAATGCCTCCAAGCAGGATCCAGGGCCAATACCTCAAGGGGTGAAACCAAGTCTGCACAAATGCCTCTCTGCAAAAAGGAAAGCAAATGTCACAGTAGTTAAATCTTACAGATAAATACACAGCTTCCCAATCTTTTCAGAAACTGCTGACATTTGTCCACAAACCATTTACATGTCTACAGTTAGACATAGAAATCTGTTTATCCTCCTATGTACTTGTAGACCTATGAATTTATTTATATATCTACTTATGTCTTGGAGCTAATGGAGAAATATTTTCCTCACTTCAGCAAACCCCTTTCTGTTCCTAGGCAAGATCAGTGTTTCTGTGATGTAAGCTTTCTTATTCTGTAAACTATGTATTTCAAAATAAAGAAAATCTATCAGAGCTAACAGCAAAGGTGTGATTAATCGTATGTAATTTTAGACCCATACAGCGCACGTCTTTAGCCACTAGTGATGAGGGTCCCTTTAGAGTCAGTGGAGAAAAGTGGTATTACAGAACTCAATTTACCATATCTACTTTGGAAATGAGATTCACTTTCCTAAATACAGGTATCCAGTGTGCTATTTTAGATGCCAGAGATATCTTGCTGGGCCTGTAGGTGCTGCTCAGATGTTTGATCACTTCTGCCATGTTCGCCAGCCCCATGGAAATGTCTCAGGTACCCTAAGGCATGTGGAATGGCTTCACAGGTACTTATGCTTAGGAAACTGAATTCCACTCTAGTTATCAATTCCAAGATAAAAAACACTCTCTAAAAATCCTTACTATAAAGAAAGCCTAGACAACCATTTTACATGTAGATATCCAAATTGTAGACATCTAGATTTGGTCAGATGAATCCTACCAATCTGTTTTTAAAACAAACATTCTGCAACCATTCTAATAATTCCTGACTTTCTAACTGTTGTGAATAAAATGAAGGGCTGAATTAAATTCTGATATGAATGGTTACAGCTCTACTGAATTTGGGGATTTTTTTTTTT
>NW_009659575.1:0-1076 GCF_000708025.1 Charadrius vociferus | reverse complement strand
TTCCAACATTCTCACTGTTTTACTCTTACACACAGCTTTGCCAGTTCCACATAATATTTTTACTATGCATTTTGGCAATCAAACACAAAAACATGGTTAGGCCTTGCAATCTCTACAAGCATGAGCCATCCATAGTTTCTCTGCTTCATCTTAAACTTACTTCATTTATATATGTTTCCATTTATTTTTAGTCTAATTAAATTCAGAATTCTAGTGTATTATCATCATATGATTATCAGAAAGGAAAAAAATGTGGAAACGTTTAATTACTCAAGAAGCTTTCATCTCATTTAAAACATATACAGGGAAACTTAGCTATTTCACATAAAGCAAGAGAGAGGCAAGGGAACAAAAAAGTAATGAAGTAAGTTTGAAGAAATAAAGTTAAATTATAATAATAAAAATTACCAAAGAAAATATTAAATTACTTTTGATGCCCTACTTCTGGAAAAACTGAAAGAAGAACAGCATCTAAAATAAGAACCTGCGATGCGTTTTCCAGATCTGACACTTCATTATGCTTGACTCACTTTCAACATAATCACTCATCATCACAGTCAACTGTACGCTACACTTACTGCAAAAAATCCTTTCCCCCACTTCATTATCCTACTGTAATTATGAAGTACGTTGCAGTATTGCTGTTGCAGCTGATTTCCCCCTTCTCATGCTAAATACTAACTGTTGTTAAATCCTCTTACCTGCCCTTTCTGCCATTTTAAATGTCATTCTTTCCATGTTGACTTCATAACATAACTCTGACAAGCTATTCAGAAAGCACAGTCACTCTTGAACTAGAACTAGTTACAGAGTGTTTACTTCTACTAGGGGCTTATATTGTTTTACATCCTATGTAATTACTATTCAGGACAGTTTGTCCTAACTGAAAGCAGGCAATAATCTGTCCAAGATTCTACTTTCTTTAAATAAAATATTTTGGATTACTTTACAACTTGAAGAAAATGATGACGCTAAATAAAGATACTGAAAAAAAATCTCCAATAATAGGTAGATTCTAATAAATGTTTATCTTTGGTCCACAATACACGCTGTAATACCAAAAACGTTTTTTTTTT
>NW_009659574.1:0-1076 GCF_000708025.1 Charadrius vociferus | reverse complement strand
CCCCAACAACCTACACCCACACGGGCCACACCACAGCTCCAAAATACATTTTTGGCCAGAATCACCCCAGAGCTGCTACAGCCCTTCCCCACCCCCATACCATCACAACTGTAAAGGTAACGTTGCACCTTAATGCAACGAACTAGAGAAAGAAAACAGCAATATCCCATTTCAGCAATGCCGAAGCCTGGTGTAACGTCACTAAGCTGTTGCACGTGTCCCCAGAGGATGTTAGATCATGCACAGCCCATCAAGAGTCTTACTTGAGAAGATGCATCAGCTACGATGTACCCCCCCAGGGTCCGTCCTGCACAGCTTGAAGTCAATTTACTTACACCCCCCTGGGTTTTAGCAAGAAGCCAGAGAGAAAATACGGACTTGAATCTCTTAGTTGCTAGGAAAAAGCCTAAAAGTACCAGTTTGGCCCTGAATGGGAAAGGACGAGCATGCAGCACGATGCTCAAAGCACAGGTGAAGTGCAAATTAACCTTATCTTCTGCGGCAGTCACAAGCAGCACAAAGTGTTACCTTCCCTCTGTACAACACTATTTAACACGCATATCAATCCAACGTTTCTAACGCTGAGATCAAATACCACGGTGCAATTAAGATGCCTTTGCAGAGGTCAGAGCGCTTTTATGCGATGCTCCAGCAAACCAGTTACTCCTCCTGCGAGAGCGGTGGGAGTGCCGCTGGTCCCAGCTCATTAAGGTACTTTCTCCCCCGACTGCTTTGTGCAGCCGGCTGGAAATGCCCCTTCAATAGCAAAGAAAACCCTGCGTACTCCAAGTTTCTGCAAAATGCTGAGCTGTCTCCAGTCTTTCCACCAATTCCTGAGGGCAGGCAGGCAGGATGACCTTCTCCCAGGATTTACGCTTCGCACACCCCGTTGGGGAAGAACACAAGCTCCTTGGCCACACTAAAACTAGGTCAGCAATTCTTTTGTGTGCTGTTTCTAACAAGAGCAAAACAAGCACCCAGCCAATTTTACTAGTTCTCTGGCACCCCAACGCTCTTTTCTGCGCTGGAATCGCACCACAAAGCATCCCCGGGTCCGACCCAAGCCACCCGCAAGT
>NW_009659573.1:0-1075 GCF_000708025.1 Charadrius vociferus | reverse complement strand
AAGCCATATTTCAGAGGCTAGTTCCACATAAAGGATTCACCGTGGCACAAATTTCAATAGCCACTGCCTTTAGGCATAGATGCAAAAGTCCAAAATAAAAGACAACATATAGTACAGAATCCTGTTGAGCAACTGGTCAAGATGGAGGTTTCAGATATTACTTGGGCCAAACCTTTCACAGCTGTATACGCAAAGGCAGACTGAAGCTGGGTCTTCCATGAAATGAGCACGCAGTATATGGAATGTGAATCAGGCTGGCTGTGTTTGCAAGGATACTAAGCATTTTCAATGTGCTGTATGCAGGGAATCAGCAAAACAATGGAAACCCAGAAAACCCAGGAAGATGCATATGACACTGGTATGAAGTAACCATGAAATAAATAAGGTGCAATCTATGCAAACTGCATATATTTCAGCATTAAGCTAAAAGCTTAATCTGATGCATGGTTTTCCATGAGAAGGGCACCATCAAAAGTGACTCTTGAGATTTTTGACCCAGTATTTAACACGACTCCATATGAAGAAAAGCAAAACAAAGGGAGGGGAGCCTTATAAAAAATATACTGATCCAACAACATTCCTGTTTTCCTGCAGTCAAGGACAACATGGCTCAGAAACATTCATCTACCAGCATCACTCTGGCATTCCTCCCAGAACTTTCAGGGTCCGCTTGGCAGAAAATATGTAGCTGAGTAATTTTAGTGTACTCAACATCTCTTATCCCATGCTTCACAATCATCTTCCCGGAAGCTCTACTTAAGCTTAAGGTGTGCAACCATCAGCAACATCTGTATTTCACCTTCTTCAGTGATGAGAAGGATATAGCCTCTGGGGCTATTGCTTTACGCTGCAGGCAAAGCTAAGTGTCAGATAGCCTGAACCATGCATGTGTGGGTGCAAAGAGGAAAGGACACACGTACATCAGACCACAGGCGGCAACCCTGATCAATTGGCATAGATAATCAGTTCTAGAGAGGGTTATGATCAATACAAGCACTAGCAAGGCTGCAGAGACCTCCTGCACTTGAAATAACAGGTCATGATCAGCAATATCAGTATGAGTTGTAAAGTCCAT
>NW_009659572.1:0-1075 GCF_000708025.1 Charadrius vociferus | reverse complement strand
TATCACCCTTGTCTCTAAGATCCTTAATGTCAGGAAAGTAATGTTTCACAGAAACACACTTCTTAGGTGTTTCTATTGTAGCAATTCATACAGCCAATTAAAGCCACGGATGAATGGAATTGGCTTCATCTGTCCTCATTTAAGCATCTGAAATTCATATTCTTAAATAAGAGCCAGTCAGCCTAAACTCCCCTGTCAGTCAAGTAAGAAAGATACGTACCTACTAAGGGTGATTCATTCCTAAGCAGTGTTTAAGGTAGATCCCTTGAATTGCCTAGAAACTTGTCTTTCTCCCAGCAAGGAAGCCTCTGGCATCAGGTGTGAATACAGATTTTTCAAGTCTAAAGTTAGCTATGCTCAACCTGTCCTTGAGTGCTTCTAGACTTAGATATCTGAAGGCACCAGCAACTTAAGATGGTGCAAGGCATCATGTGAACACTCCTTGCCTACTTCATGTCAAATACAGGGGAGTTCAAACAGCTGATAAAGATGATTTTATGCTTTGGTTAATTTTTCTTTCCTGAAGTGGGATAAGAAGCTGTCACAGAGGGCTCTTGCCACAGCTCTTATAGGGCTGATAACTGCAAATGGGTGTCTGCAAGCGGCAGTGGCTCAAGTGCTTGTTATCTAGTGGGGATCTCAAAAGAATGTTCTGTGGTAAGGGGTGTGTGCGTGTGTGTGTTTGTGTGTGCACTTACGTATAAGAGTCTGGAAGTTTAAGAGAACAGCATCATAGAAAACAAGAACTGTAAATGAGTTATCATGACAATACTAACTCAAGAAGGATATTTAATGTTTGTATGTTGGAATGCCCCAAAATGACCATAATCAAGGTTAAAGGACATTGCTACTTTCTCCTGTTTGCCTCTTTTCATGCTCAGCCTGTGATGTCACGTGCCCATTTCTATGACCTCAGGGACAGCCAGCACTCAGCAGCACGCGGGTCTATGGCACAGGTGCACAAAAGCATGGGAACTCTGTAGTGCTGTCACTGAACTTGTTTTTTCAGCACCAAAAGTCTGTCATTCAGTTTCATCACAAAAAGGAGGGTCAAAGGACACAATTACAGAAAAAA
>NW_009659571.1:0-1074 GCF_000708025.1 Charadrius vociferus | reverse complement strand
TTTTTTTTTTTTTTAGTTTCCAAATTAAGTGTTCTTTGCTGGAAATCAAGCTGCTGATTATAAGAACTTGCTTCTGGTAAACTTTAACACTTAAGGCAATATTGTTCTGGTTGTTCTTCAAACAAGAAGACTTCTAAAAAGATTCTCTGGTCAGGTGCAGCTTTCTAATCAACATACTCGGTTTTGATTTTGTAGCGTAATAGCTTGATAGTTTGTACAGTTTGTGTTCAGAATTTGTGTATTAGTTACAAGTTTGCATTTAACTGCTTTCCCTTATACAGACAATTTCTCATACAAGAGTTTTTGTATCTTCAGACAAAAAGCTTAGCAGCTTAACTTACAATAGCTGTTCTTTAAAGATACTTTGATGTTTTGATGCTTATAATGAATTCTGTTAAACCTAGAAATGCAGAAAGATCAGCTAGTCCAATCCTCAGCCCTTTGGAAGTGTACTAAGATCATTCCCTCTGACGATGAAGTTCCTCTTTGTGTTGCTTGTTTCAGCAGCTCATCACCCCATGGTTAAAGTTTTACCCGATACTCAATTTAAATATTTTCGCTTTGCATCTTGTTGCTTCAGAAAACAGTTGATTCTCCTTGTAGCAATGTTTTATGTATTGGATGGCCATTTGCTGCTCTCCATTTTTTCTGGTCTACTGAACTTCATCATAGGAATATGAATGTTGGCAAGATAGACAATTTGATTGTCCAGGATTTTAAAGATGTTTTTACTAGTTCAGATTTAAATACAGTATTTAAACACAAATATTTGTTTTGACTAGTCGGTATACGTGTGCCAGACAAAGTAGTGGTAAGAAGGGTAAAAGCTTACTTTGTAGAGAATAAGTCAGTAGTAGAGCAGTGGGATTTTATCAGCCTTTTACAGCTTTGTCATGAGAAATAACTGATTCATGTCCCTAAAATGTAGTGATTTGAACTGTGTTTAAAACAGTTAGAAAATTTCAAAGTCAAAAAGTAAATGAGTGTTCTTGAGAGTTTACCTGTTGGTGCATAAATGGTAACATCTTGCTTTTTGTTGTCGTTTTTGTTTTAGTGGTGCATATATATATGTGT
>NW_009659570.1:0-1074 GCF_000708025.1 Charadrius vociferus | reverse complement strand
GTTTGTTCAAACTGTGTGAATACTTAAACTGTATTTCAGGGTCACTTCTTACAAGCTATAGAGCCTAAAAAATGGGAATGCCTCACTGTGGAAAGACAGAGAGAAAGGGACAGACAATTATTCTCTTCTCCTCTATCAGAAATATTCGTCTACCCATGACAGCTATGTGCATTATGGAGAAATCCATATTATGTGACCCGGCCCCAAATGTTGCAGTCAAATAGAATTCAGTAGTATATTCCCATCATTGATCTTAACAGAAGGTAGATCCATGGGTATGTAGTATGACATTGATGGTAGTGCTAGGGAGTGGGGAGTCTTAAAAAGATTTGTTAAGATGATTTGGTCATGTTTGTCAAATCTCAGGCATTTTCAACTCATTTCATTCTGTTTATGTTTTTACATTGAATGCTAGGATGTTTTATATTGAATGTTAGGATGGAAGAGTGAATACTGGTATCCAAATTTAACCTTGTGCAAGATGGCATAGCCCTGTGGAGGTTGGCAATGTCTACTGAGCAACAATTATGTATGTGTGATTGGTGCATACTTTGCCTCTCATTGCTGTCAGCTCTTCTCCAACTCTGGTAAAGTCTAACTGCAAAACCTGTCCTAAAATTTTGCAGAACTAATCTGTGCAGGCACAAAATCATGTGGAAAACCAAAAATGAAGCAGAATTGTAATCCCTTGGAGCATTGCCAAGAGGAACATATTTTGATAATTCATATGAAGATAAGAACCTTTTGTTTTGACAGTTAATTTGTGTGGTAGGAGGAGAAATTGCATTCAATATCTTCAAAATTGTTCGCTGTTGAAACAAATTCTTCTACATATCAATGTTTTTAGATGCTATCAGAAATTAATTGTTTAATAACATAAGGTAAAAAGAAAACGTTGCATTTGCTTAGTATAAGCTTTAGTATATTTATTCAACAGAATTTTTTTCAGCCAGTCTTTCCAACAGAAAAAAATCCTGCCACATATAAGAAGTATAGGGGAAGATATGACTATGCTCATATAGAAAATATCTTCCCATACTCGTCTGTGAGAGCTGGAGGGGGACTTTTTACAAG
>NW_009659569.1:0-1074 GCF_000708025.1 Charadrius vociferus | reverse complement strand
TCAGAACCTACCTCATCTAGAACTGCTGCCTACCTTTTATTTCAGCAATGTAATTTGTCCCTTAAGAATTAAGATGAAGTAGCAAAAGCTAAATTGTTGGTTTATTTAGGTTTCGGTATTTCACAGCATCTTCTTTTTCTCCTCCTATGTTACTCACCTCTCCCCAAGATTCCTGCTTCTTATAGACATGGATCTGTAGAGTGAATTATGCATATATAGGCATCATAAAGGAACAAAGATGATCATAAATAGCTCTTGTAACTTGATAGAGTTTAATACATGAGGGAGGCAATATTTTAAGTCCCTGAAAATGAATTAAATTGTAGTAGCATTAAATGATTTGTGTGTTGTGATGATGACTGATACATATATTTCTCCACAAGAGGACTGAATCAGTGTGAAAACTCAGTGTTCTTCTGAACTTAATATGAGAAATGTTAAATTGCAGTGAAAGACTAAGAAAGAACCTTTCTAAACCTGAATCCTAGCTCATTACATGAGATTAAGCAAGCTGTTTGCTTTTCTTGGTTTCCGTTTCCTTACCTATAGAACGTATCTCTGTCCAGACTAGAAGCATTTCAAGGTCTGTGTTCTTCAGTCTGTGCGTAATGCTTTGATTGTGTGCATCCAACAGACAAATTTAAGTTGAACTACAGTTGCTGTACACTTAACACCTATATAGTAGTGTGGGTGGTTCTGCCCAGGAATGGCAAATCATCTTTCTAAAGTAAGATATATTTTTAGTTAAGTTCAGAACAGAATTTTAGTGTTGTATCCCAGGTATTGAATGGACTCCTCTGATAAAGTCAAATTCTGATTTTAGTTATACTGATCATAATACTGCCTTAAATTCGGTGGTTCTAAACCAGATAAGTGGTACTTTTTAAACCTGTCTGTTCTATAGCAGAGCTCTCTCGATATCTAGTCTTAGCCTGTGTTCCTAAATACTGCCTTTTATAGATTGTATTACAATCAGAAGAGCTGTGAGTTCTCTATGACATGGGGATGTGTTGTATTTTTTATTAAGGCAACATTTGCTAAACCCACAAAAAAGCTTAATGAACAGCACCCAAC
>NW_009659568.1:0-1076 GCF_000708025.1 Charadrius vociferus | reverse complement strand
CCTCCTGAATCTTCTGGGGATGCTGTTCAGCTGCAAATCCCTCTCTTTTTTCCCCACATTTCTTGGTGGCTTGTACTTGTTTTTGCTTTTCTTCACCCAGTTACGAGAGCTGTGTGTTTCCTGTTGCCGCATGGTTTATCTTCTGTTGTAATCGGAGGCAAGTGGAAGCTGTTTTACAAGACCAGCATTGAATTTCCCAACCCAGGTTGAGTTTGGTGCAATATAACCAGCAGCATAAAGGGAAATCCTTTCTGTAAGCCAGTGTTTCAGAAGAAATCCGGCTAAATTGAAATCATACCAAAAGTGACAGGCTTGCTGAGAGCTGGCTGCGTGTTGCAAGGAGCCTGAGCTGAATCCACAACTTAGACATGTCTTCCCTGGATGGAGGAAATCCCAGCCAGACACCAATACCGCAGTCGAGTATTCTGAGAGGCGTAACACAAAAAAAATCCCACTCTGGGTAGATGCGTCACTGCCCAAGCACAGCGAGCCAGCTAGAAGGAGCTGGCTATAGCATGTTTTCCTTTGATGCCTAAAACTTTAAGTACAATTTAGTAGAGAAACTTTGCGGTACCAAGAAGATCTATAAAATCCTTTAAGCTTTACATTTCTCTATCGTCACCACATCCACATGTTTCCTCCTCCTTCTCACCCGGAGATTTTGCATTAACTACAAACAAGGATTAACACAGGGGAACTGCAGCATAAATAACACAAACAATAAAATAAGCACCATTTTAAGGTTTATTAAAAGCACTACCTGTTCCTGATTCGAGTACTACCATCCTCCTCAACAAAACTTAAAACAGATTTGTAAAATAAAGTTTTTCAATGAGTAAAAATCCTTTACCACCCTATTTTGCACCAGAGCCCTCACAACTGTTGCTTGCAACATTGCCACGCAGTCTCCCAGCTCCCAACAGTGCCATCCCTAAAGACCCGCATGTCACGCTCACTTCCACTTCTTGAGACCCCCGATGAGTGGAAATGAAATTTGCAGAATCGGTTGCACAACTTGTGCAAAATAAGTGGAGCAGGTACGTAAACACATCTCTTGGGTGACAACAAGCCTCTCT
>NW_009659567.1:0-1073 GCF_000708025.1 Charadrius vociferus | reverse complement strand
AAGATTTATAGCTTAAGGAATTAAATTATATGTCCATATTTAATAGCCCCAAGTAGATTTTCATCTAATTTCTTTTTGAAAAGGTATTATTGATTAGTTTCTGCAGCATCCTGTTGATAACTAGTATCTTCTGTAAATTAAACATTTATTGTGTGAAGTACAGTATGTTTTGCTGGTTGTGTACTTACCTCCTGTGGTGTCCTTTAGTGTCCCTTCTATTAGAACTGTAATATATCTTTTTTTTCATATTCTCTAAGTTAATACTGATTATATAGATTTCTGCCATTCTTCCCCTATTTTTTTCCAGGTTGAAGAAGGAACACTGCTTTTAGGAATGTCTAGAAATGGCCCAGTCTGACCAGATCTGTGCCTTTCTTCTTCCTAATGCTGCCCAGGATCCATCCAGATGCTGCACTTTTTCTTGTCTGAGGTCCCATGCATGGTCCAAGTTGGTAGCTGTTAATTTCTAATGTTAATGATAATAAATTCTAACGCTAATGATAATAATTTCTAATGCTAATGAACAAGCCTTTCACCAAATGTGATTTCAGACACTTTGTTTTAACATGTGGGTGAGAGCTGCCTATTTTTAGCATTGTGAGTACGCTTGCTGTGGAAATAAGAGATTTGGAAACAGTCTTTTCAATGGTTAACGGAGATTCAAACTTAGATGTCCCACCAAGGCACAGCTGCAAGGTGAAGAAGTGCCATAACCTGGATTTAACATACAGGTCTACTGTTCAGGGCGTTCTCCTGAATGGTGGGGAATGTAAGGTTAAACTCTTGAACCCAAACCCACACATCACTACTGTCCTGGGCAGTGGTTTGATCAGTGCTGTAACTGTTGGTTTGATTTTGAGGTACAAAACTGCCTCCAAAAGCTTCAGAGGGAGCCTAAGGGGAAAAACTTATTGCATTCTGGAGATATGGCACCAAAACCATATGTATTTCAGTACCTTAACTGTAAAATCTGCTTTTTATTGACCTGGCCATAAGTCTATGCAATGGAAAGACAGTTTCTAAGTTGTAGTTGTTGCAGATGCTACAATAGCTATTGTACGCCTGTCTCTTCA
>NW_009659566.1:0-1073 GCF_000708025.1 Charadrius vociferus | reverse complement strand
AGTTCATACTGGTCAGACAAGTCACCTGGGAGTTTTTCTCTTCTTTGGTTGAGAAATATGCAAGTATCCTTTGTTGAAAAGCCCTCCCCGTGAAATGTAACTTTTATTCCTGAAAGTACCTATGCAGACATTTCTGTAGACCTGTGTGAATGTTTGAGGAATGTTTGTTTGCGAAAATGTCTTGCCAGCTGAAACCACTGTCACAGCTATTTAACAATACTCCACTCTTTTAATGCAATGGATTTATAGCAGGGACAGTGACTTCATGTATTTGGTTACTGATGACTGTACAATGCACTAGCAAAACGCTCTGTTATTTCCAAACCCAAGACATTGGGAAATTTGTTCAAGCTAACCAGTAAGCAAACATACACAGTTTTGATCATTAAGTGAAGCATGCTTTGTTCATATAAATAGGAAAATAGAAAGTGAGGAAGAAGAGCAGTAGTGCTTGTTTCGTTAAAGAACTGTGTTCTCTTTGCTACCATTTTGTCTACTCATCCATTGCCACTCTGAAGATTACACTTCTAATGAATTAACTGCTTGGATATGGCCTGTAATCCCCCTGAGCAATTATTTTAGCATCTGCCACAGCAGATTCAATTTGGCTAACAATTGCTATAGCTCTTTGTAGAATTAGTTCTGGTTCAACTAGTAATTACTCATATGTATGTGTGGTATAGAGACTTTCGCTACAAGCAGGTCTCCAGTCATTTTGTTGGGCATGGCCTCAGAATGGTGCATATGTGCTTATGCAAGTCATCATGTATCGGTCAGTTTATTCATGTGTTTTCTGTGTCTGTTGGCAAAATGCAGATCCTTCTATATCTAAGTCATTTTAAATATCAGGAAAAAGCCCACATCTGAAGCTGAAATTGCACTATTTTGTCAGCTTTCAGGAGGGGAAAGCTTGTGAAATTTGCTGTCATTTGGGGCACAGGCAGGAGGCACAAGGTTTGTCTCCTGATATTCCTGATAGTAGCTAACCTGTACGTGACTCCTTTCTCCTTCCTGCTTTTGAAGAGTAGTGCTGTGTATCTATAGCTTTCCTTCC
This sequence comes from Charadrius vociferus, assembly GCF_000708025.1. Taxonomy (NCBI): domain Eukaryota; kingdom Metazoa; phylum Chordata; class Aves; order Charadriiformes; family Charadriidae; genus Charadrius; species Charadrius vociferus. The sequence continues at coordinate 19 of NW_009659566.1, read as the reverse complement.
CCTGGATAGGATTTTTTTT
>NW_009659565.1:0-1073 GCF_000708025.1 Charadrius vociferus | reverse complement strand
TTGGATTGCATATTCTTTGCAGGCAAAGTAGCAACTTGGTTACAAGAGGTAAGATAACTGAAAAGCAGTGTTTATATTGTACCTCTTCATTTGACGAGACAGTGGACTAGAATAAACACATGTAAATATTCTGAGTGGCACCTCAGGGGTTCAATTTTTGGACATTTTGGTCCATTAGCTCTAACTGAGAGCCAGCGGCTGAAACCAAGGAGCAGTTTCTATCTTCTTTTCCCTTCCCTGCTTTGCTGATAACATTCAAGGACTTGGCTAGAAAACATTCAGACACAAAGGCAAAATGGGCCTGAATTAAATTTTAAAAATTAGCAAAAAGACTACGGTATTGTTATGGCGATTCTTTTCAGAAGCTATTAGTTTGTAATGCTGTTCTGGAGACAGCCGGGGAGGGACTACCTCGAAGCTCTCCATTGCACAATAGTTTCCATATGATGTATATGACTCTGGAATGGGAAGGACTCATAAATCTTTAGCAAATTGAATCCTGCACAGGATTCACAGGATGCCTGAGAGAAGCACGGAATGAGACTAGCTTATAAACCTGACCTAAATAACCAAGAGTGAATCTTAAAGCAGACAGAAAGTGTCTAGGGGTAATAAAATAGGCAGAAGTGCTTGCAAACTTACTCTAAATACCAATTGATTCCACTTCTTCTAATAGCTTTCTGGATCCATCAGCACAGAACAGGGAAATCTCTCTTTATAACACATTTATTCCAGTAGGCTTCCGAACCTTTGGCAAAGTAGTAGGACTTGAAGACAAAATTGATAAAATAGTGGAAGTAAATTCCAAATTAAAATTGTGGCCCCCAAAAGTGACCCATTACTTTTTCTGTTAGGTACTGGTAAGTGCCATATAATTTCTACCATGTCCTTTCTATAAAAAGCTAATAAAGGAGAGCTGGAAGTGGCTGTGGAGGGCAGTCTGCCTATGTGGGAATGACCCCATGGCCAAATACCAGAGGATACTGAGAGTGGCACAACTTAGCATAGCTATCCCTTTGACATTTTCACTGAACAAGCTGCTACTTCTGTTATTTTTTTAATGTGGCTCCTCC
>NW_009659564.1:0-1073 GCF_000708025.1 Charadrius vociferus | reverse complement strand
CCCCCCCCAGCGTAGAGTATATAGGGGTTTTTCTTAATGTTTTTTCCTCTTACAATTTTGTCTAATGAGCAACTTGAAGTATTGCAAATGTTACTGCGCAACTGTGGAAGAATTGAGTGAGATTATGTCATTTTCACAGATGAGGGAATTTCACTATATTAAGAAACACATAAAAAATAAAGTTCAAATATTTTTTCGATGTCCCTTTTGAATTGTGAATGCTCTGAGATGTTTAAAAACTGGAAGTTCGCAAGATATTTAACTTTTATATAAGCTTATAGAATTTTATTTCTAATTTTAAAAGTTTGTCATGTGATGTGTTTCATGAGCACACATTCAAATATAGTGCTGATAAGATTCAATATACTGTTTTAAGAAAAGTTAGATTTGCCTTGCCAGCTAAGCCAAAATTGTATGTTTGTTTCACTTAATAGAAGCAGAAGCAGAGAATATGGCTCCTGAAAAGTCTGCAGTATCTGAAAATGGTGAAGTACCTAATGATCTTCCACCTCAGCCCATCCAAAGGTTTGTTCCTATCCTTTACTCTGTTTGAATCAAACTGTGATGTGTCTGGAGGTAATACAGTCCATTTGAAAACAGCAAGGAAACTTGGAGCAGTGTGTTTCTGCTAGTGGTACCAAGTAATAATGTTATCCCATGTATGGTTCCCTTTATTCACTTTCATTTCCTTCTGTAAAGAAATCTTTAATATTGTGAAGTGTTTTGGACTTATTTTCGTAATCCATAAAGTGCTTCAATGTAATGTTATTAAAATATGAGGGACATGTGGAAAGTCTAATGAGAAGAACATTGCATTACATACATGACTTTCATAAGTGTGATGTAACGGATAAGATGAACTTGCCTTTCAAATCCCAATTTACTTTTTCTTTGTCCAGCGAAGGATTATGTAATTGTATCACTTGTGTAAATAATTTTTTTCTGTTTACATTGCAGTGTGTACTGTTAATGCTAAATTTGTTGTTAATGGTAAAAAACTGTGCTGTATACAGGTTATTTTTTAGTGAGACAAATCAAGAGGTGGGTCTACACAGAATCATAATTTTTTTTTT
>NW_009659563.1:0-1073 GCF_000708025.1 Charadrius vociferus | reverse complement strand
CTTCTTCTGTGTGTACTCCGCCCAATACAAATGAAACCCTAGATCACATCCAGTGCTGAAGAACACCTCAGTATGCCCTCAGCATTTGACATGTTGGTCATGACAGTGAAACTCCAGAATTCAGCACAGGCTGTGCTACTCCACCAGCTCAAGGTGTTGAATATGGTGACTGTACAGAGTCCAAGACTCATGGAGAAATGCAAAAAACAGTATCATTGTACTTCAAGTGAAGTGAAGTGAAAATCAGATCTGTATTTTCCTCACAACTAAAAAATGAATTCTCTTTGAAAATGAGAAGACAAATTTCATTGTTGTTTGCTACTGATCTGAAAAGAGTGCAACCAACACAGATAAAGCTGGTGACTATTTTGATCCTTTTTCTGTTAACTAGTGTTAGGACAGCTGACCTGGGGGAGGTTGAAATATGCCCTCAGCTTCTCTGAGCATGAGACTGAAGTCATTGGATAATGCTGATAAGTGGTTGAAGATATGGCACACATGTTCTGTGGGGTGTGCAGCAATTCCACAATCTTCAGCAACCAAGCCCATCTCTGGATTTAGATTTGCCTTCTCATGTTGGATGTTCGCTTCCACAACGACCAGCGTACATTCCTTTTTCACAGCATGAGAAGGCTGCTGGCAGCATCACCAAGAAGCGAAGCGAGAAAGGAACAGAGGACTGCTGATGAGAAAGCCCTCTGGATGTGACTATGCGATTATACCAGCACCTACAGTCACTGAGGTAGCAGATGAAATGACAGGATAGTGCAGATGAGGAAAGATCAGTTTTTTGAGGATCTTTCCGAGACACAGTACCTTCCGCCAAAATGCCTAGCTAGGACTATCTTATCAATGATTCTGCAGTCAGCATATAACTGCATTTGGTCTGAGGAAGTACTTTGTCTACAGAAAGCAAGTTTTAGATGAGCAACAGTAATCTTATGCCAGGAATTTTCAGTAGCATCCATGGCTACAATATTTACAGTAGTATTCAAAATAAGTCCAGTCTCATGTACACGAGTCACACATGAACCAAATATAGAATCTTTATAGACATTCATTAAAAAAAAAAA
>NW_009659562.1:0-1073 GCF_000708025.1 Charadrius vociferus | reverse complement strand
GTCTGGACAATGCTTTTAGTCATATGGCTTAGTTTTATGTAGTCCTACAAGGAGCATGGTGCTGGACTTGATGATCCTTATGGGTCATTATGGAGTGAAGGTTGATACTTCAGAAAAATGCCTTCATAACCTAGTAGTTAAACTAAAGGACAGGGAATGAATGAGCTTGTTTCCCTCTAAATTCAGAAGAGTTGGACCTATTTGATTTCAAAGTCACCTCGCCAGTGAGCATCACAGAGGACCATCAAAGAGATTTCTGTAATCTTTGCACTACAGACTTCTACATCTAAAATCATTGTAGAGGTAAGAGATAATGCTTCCTTTTTCTTTTTGAGATGAGTGTGTAGCCTAGCAATCTTCATGACAACAAGAAAACACAATGTTTGAAAAAGTTTTTAAAATTAAGCAATGGTAGAAGAAAAATGAATTCTGGCTCTTTGGCTAAAGAGACCTGGCAGAAACTAAAAAGTATAAAAAGACCCATATATTATTTTTATAGCAGCAAGTTGGATTCGCTTTTGGAAATAGAATTTTGAGTACTATTACACATTTAGATTGATTTAAAACTTTGGTTTTGACTGCAGGCATGCAGACAAGATGGTTTGAATTTAAGTTCTTTTTTGTATTCTGGTTTCACACAGATTTCTAACAACTGTCCACGTGAAAGGATTTAGGCCTCCAAAATTCCTTTATTTAAAATATTTTCAAAATGATGTTTTTTTTGTTTTTTTTTTTCCAGGAAAAGGTGTACAACTAATGCATTTAAACAAACAAAGCAAAAATTTTGCCAGAATTATTATGAACCATTAGAGAACATAGCCTTAGATCTTTGCTCAGAATCCACTCAAATAGCTTTGGAGATCTTTTGATGATCGTTGGTTTTTGTGGGGTTTTTTTTGGCAATCTGTCCTCAATTTCTGTGTTGGGAGTGTTGTACAGTGGTTAAAAGAATTGGTTCCCCTGGGTGGGGTGAGGAGTAGGGGGAAACAGGGGAAAGAGAATTAACATCTAGTTATTACTTTCTCCTTTGAGGTCTAATCTGTCTGTTGTCATCCATATGTAAAAAAAAAAAA
>NW_009659561.1:0-1073 GCF_000708025.1 Charadrius vociferus | reverse complement strand
CGCAGTTAACGTCTGGACGCCGGCCAGCTGGAGCAAAGCGCTGCCCGGCCCAGCGTGCCAGGGCTTGCCGTGGGTGCTGCGGAGAGGAGCGCCCAACCTCCCCGTGTGTCAGCGCATGCAGCTCGGCCAGCCGGGATTATGTTTCTGATATTTGAAACACATGCGAGGTTTTTTCTTCTGTAATCTGTGCTTTGAGACTCGGTATTTTGTCTTATTTGGACTGGCAGTTCTTCATTCCTGTGTTCAACCGTTCACAAATCCACCTTATTGTGCTGGCTTTCTCACGTTAGGCTGTTTCCGTCTAAGTAGCATATGAACTAATTAAGCTATAAATACATAAATAAATGACAAAACATTTCTTCGGTGCTAGCCCGGTACCCCTTAATACACTGAACAAAGAGGAATCCTTTTGCACAGTGCACTACCTACAGAAAATCCATTTTCGTAACACAGAAAGCATGGAGGAAATTATTTCAGGGCCCATCAGTACACAAACTGTTTCCAGTTAGGGGTGAGAGGAAAAAAAAATCAAACCAAATCCACCTTCAGCTTTGGGTCAAGTTTTTACGAAAGGTGGCTATGTCAGCGTTTCACCCAAATTAAACAGAAGAACTAGAAAAGTTTGAATTTCCTTAATTGAGATGACTTGTTAAAACAATATCTATTTATGTATAGACATGTGGTTTCATGTCAATGAATGCAAAAATCTTCCTCTTCTGATGATGTTCCTGCTTAGTTATGGCACTGGGGGGTTAGGCAGTATCTATCCAGCATTAAATTTATGAGGAGTATTTTAAATTGCAACAGAAGCAAAAGTCTTCCTAAACAGAACTTTATGAACTGTTTTGTTTTGTTGATCTGGTATTACACAGGAGCAAAGAGCTGTAGAAATGCCAAATTAAGGCATGTGAAAAGTAATTTGAAGGCAACTGTTAAGCTTGCTTTTCCCCCTAAATTAGACTTCTATTAAGAAATTAAGAATGTTTGAGCTTAAGAAATGGCGAAGAAGTCTCAGCACAGTACAAATGTCTCGTAGCGATGAAGCTTTGAAAGAGATTAACAATTGGACGTTG
>NW_009659560.1:0-1072 GCF_000708025.1 Charadrius vociferus | reverse complement strand
TTATCCCATTACAGAAAGTCTTCATGATGCCTGCTTTAGTTACCTTTGTTCCTGCAATAGTTTTCCCAATACCAGCATACAAGGCAACAGAGTTGTTTCTGAGCTGCTCCTTACACTCTGTACTAATTCCAGATTACTGAACACAATCCAAGTTAAAGTTTTAGGATGGAAAGGTCATGACACATTTCATTTTCTGGTAGTCCACTAAATACTCAGGTAGAACTGGAAGAAATCTTATTGACCTCTTGATTTCATAGGCAAAAAGTGGCATACAGCTTTAAGTGTTTAGTTCTTATATTCATTTTAAAGCTTCTGTTCTTCTGTTAAAACATTCTTGTTATGATTGGTGAACATCCCAGTTACTGGAACAGCCAAGCAGCAATGTGATTGCCGCTGTATGCATTTTCGTGGATTTGTCTGATCAACAAAGTGAATTTTGCAGCTGATTACAGGTTTTACAATTTAAGTTTCAAAACAACATTGCCACACTGGTAACTTTAATTGGCAAAGTTGCTATTGTTACACATTCAGTTGGGCTGTCATTATTTGTTTCCACAGAAATCTGGCATTCCATCTGGACTTAAATGCCTGTGTCTGAACTGAAACTATATAGATCCCCTGTATAGTTTTGCATGTCTGAAACATGTGTCTGAGCTGCAGATAGAAATATCAAGTAGATGACAGTGTGTGAGAAAGCCAGGAAACTAAATAGAGACCCTTGTGGTGTTGGGTGTTATCCTTGCTTCTACTGTTTTTCAGAAAAAGGAGAACATTTGTCAAGAGAAGGGTAGGAAAGTACATCATAGGAGGCTGGGATTTGATCTACTTGAAATTAACTCAATTATATCATTCATGAGACAATACTGTGGATGACCTATCACGTAAACTCTTACGAGTTGTCTTCCTGTTACCATTTCTTTAAATTTGATAAGGATGAAACTGTAGATATGCAAGAGGAGACCAGTAGCTGTGTGTCAAAAAGAAAAAAGTTCTTGCATAAATTTACAGGTTATAGTGTTCAGAATGTGCATCAGTACCTTTAATCATGCATAGAATCATAGAATTGTCTAGG
>NW_009659559.1:0-1073 GCF_000708025.1 Charadrius vociferus | reverse complement strand
TTTTTTTTTTGCTTGAATTTTAAAATGGTAAGTGAGGCTATGATGATATCCATCATCTGCAGAGAAAAATTCTTTCAGGTGATTGTCTAACGTCATACGCTATATAGCACTGAAGGTTTCATCACGCCTATCTATGGAATGTCAACAATTGCCACACTCAAGCGGAAGCTACCTATCTCCAGAGAAATCTTAACAAGCAAAGACAGTAAGAAACACAAAGGGCCCAAAAGTCCCAAAGAGCATTAAACTGTATCCTCTTAGGCTACAAACATGTTCTACAAAGTACAGACATATGAACTGTTTAATCCTCTGAATTCCATATGCATGAGTCAGAAGTGAGCACAGCAACAGCAACGACGGAAAGCAACAGTCCCAAATATTTGAATGAATTTAGTCATAACGAATTGGACAAGATCTACAGCGCAGTTATTAAACTGAAGTCCCTGTAGGGACTTCAAACATAGCACAACATACAGTGCACAAGAAAAGCAATTTCATAAAAGCAGTATCTCAAACGTAACATTTTGAAGAAGATGCTGTGAGCAAAAACCAGAACAGAGATTCTCCATTCACCCCCTTGAATTTTTCTGTTCATCAACGCATCCCCCTCAAAGTAACAGACCTACAGACTTTCCACTACGGCTTTACTCTCTCAAATATCCCGTCACTCACATCTTTAAATCTGTCTCTGTTAGGTCAATCACCTTTCAGACCACTAATGCTAATGGTTAGAAAGGTCTACTGGTGAAGTATATAGTATACAGTAAAGTATACTTCTATACTTTAAATGAATAATGTAACTTAAATAGAAATTCGTAATTTCCCCAATACTTACAGTTTCAGAAAGAGCCAAAATACCACATTACATAGTAGGGCAGATAGTATCGTAGCAGAGACTCATACTACACATACCCACTCAGAGGCAGTGACACACAGAGATGAATGACTTCAGCCAAAGGAAACCACTGAGCAGAACTTATCAGAAGCATTCAACAACAGCACAGCTTAGGCCTGGGAACTTTGATGACTTGGTTGCTATGCATGCTATCTTTTTCTTTTTTCTTTTTCTTTTT
>NW_009659558.1:0-1072 GCF_000708025.1 Charadrius vociferus | reverse complement strand
CCAGTGACACCACAAGCACCTGCACAGTAGGAGCAGCCTCACTGCCAACAGCCCGGCTTCAGGGGCCCTCTCCTCCTGCTCCCCTTCTGCTGTTAAACACTGTTCCTGCAAGAGAAGTGACAAGCACTCGGTGTCCCCTCTGTGCCACCTTGCCCGCATCTTCCTGAGCTGGGCACCTCGTGGGAACTGTCGCCATCAGCCCCAGCAGTGCTTCAAGTCTTCTCACGGCACAGGCTCTCCCTCTAACTGAATTGTCTCGTTTTGAGAAAAGAAACCAATACTTCTCGACTCAGTAGCCTAAGACTGTTAGAGGGTGATTTGGGCTTCAATTCTGGAACAAAAGGATTTCCAGTACAGAATCTCAGCCACCACCTCCACTACCGTCTTGTCAGTGACCCACAAACACTGCGTTGCAAAGAATGTGACAGCTAACAACAAGTATCCTGTCCTCCACAAATCATTGTTTCCCTCACACCCTCAGACTGCCACAGTGACAATCATACAATTATTCTGTAATTACCACCGACCCAAAACCCCTCCAAAGCATCATTCACTGTCCTGACTGACAGCACTGTGGGTGAGGGAGAACCATCGCTAGCCACGCACCCACCCGTTGGGCCTTTTGCCTCTGGGACCGAGCACATCTGTATGGGCATCTCTGCCTGACAGGAGACGACCCACCTGAAAACAGTATCTCAGGTTGTCTTGGCTCTAGTGAAGGCAAAAAATTTAGAATAATGATACAAAAAGGTTCTGATATGGGAATAACAAAACATCCTCTCTAAATCTTTAGAAAGAACAGTACGTTGAAGGAAGGAATCTGTTCATATAAACTCTGAATGACGCAATTCCACTGTCAAAACACTTTGGAGTATCTTCACCATCCTCGCCTTCTTTCCCTTGATGATACTATAACTACCGTACCTCAACATAAAACTGTTCGAGTACACTTGAGAATTGTATAAAATCCAAAAGGTCCTACACAGATGCCTATAGGTTTTGCTATTACCATCTCCTTAGCGACACAATTGGTCCTGCCAAATGGTGAGGGATATTAATTGTTTAGCATAAA
>NW_009659557.1:0-1072 GCF_000708025.1 Charadrius vociferus | reverse complement strand
TTAGGGTTAGGGTTAGGGCTGGGGTTTAGGGTTATGATTACAATTACGGTCCAGGTTCAGGTTAGGGTTTAGGGCAAGGGTTATCTTCATAGTTATGCTAGTGTGTAGGACTCGGGTTAGGTTTCTCCCTGACTTCTTTTTGTTCTACAAATATAAAGGAAAAATTCAATAATCTGAAGAGTGGATCTAGACAATTTCTTTTGAAGTTCTGAATTTTGAAGGTGGTTACGAAAAGGCAGCCAGGACATACAGTTGGACATATGCCTATTATTTAAATATGAGCTCCCAAAATTTGATATCCAACATTTCTGTAAGTCTGGAAAACCTGCTATTAATGCACGAGTCTTCAGATATCTGGACCCAAAATGTTTACACACATCTCAGGTTTCTTCCCAGGGTAGTAGAACTCAATTCAGAAGAAACAAAACACAACGTCTCCTCAAAAAATACGTGATACTAATTTCATAACTTGATTGCCTTCTTCAGCCTTCAATCTGTTCCTCTTTTCTGTTCCTCAATCTCTCTTCATTTATTCCACCATAACATAACATAGACAACAGTGCCATAGTACAATAAGGTTATCTCTGTACTAGAGCAGTAACGCAGAGAGGCTTCGAAGGTACTGAAACACAACTGTGTATATTTGTAAAGTCTTCTCTGGTATCATTTAATCCCATGCCAACTAGCAGTCTTTAAAATAATTCCTAGAAATGGTTCAAACATGGATGCTCTCAAGAGACCATTCACACAAAGTGGTTTGTATATGGCTACCCTCTTTTGGGGGTTAAGAATGTTTCCTAGCGTAGACGTGATCTGTTCAATGCCAGATAGCCTCCGTGGCCAGAAACTTCCCCAGGCACGTTTAGCATGGGAGTAAAGACATAACATAAAGACCTTAGTAAATATTACTGTCGTTTGAGAGAAGAAATTACATCATATTCCAAGTCCTTTGGACAATTTCTTTTGGAAAACTTCAGCATTTTGAACACATTATTTGGTACTATAGGGACATTGCTTACTTACAAACCAGTGTAAGTGAAAACCTGAATTCAGAATGGGAGACACCGTGTTT